>NW_027125108.1:0-150758 GCF_024679245.1 Pseudorasbora parva | reverse complement strand
AATGATGAAGAAAGACAAAACCATGAAATTATGTTCAAAATTTACTTTTATTTAATTAATGGCAATTTGGATCGCACTTAGTCTGGAACCTCACCCTTAAGCAAGCCGCTTACTCTTACAGCCGTTTCACACTGCAAGCTTGAGCAGCGCATGAGCAGTGTATGTTTTCCAGTGTGCATGACAAGCAAAGAGTGCATTCACACAGAGTGTGTGTGTAGTTTTGCTGACGTGAAGCTCATGCTTGCAGTGTGAAATGGCCGTTAGGGATCACTGGAACACACAAGCCTTTCCACCAACGACAAGGTGGCGATCCTTGGAAAGGAACATTCACTCTCCATTCATTCTTTATCTAACACTCACTCTCTCACTCACTCACACACACACACACACACAAACGCGCAGTCTATAACAAACGCATACACACTCACATGCACACAAGGAGACAAAAAAAAACAGTTTAGTATTACACATTATTTGTTTGCATTTGTATTACCTTAAAACTAAATGAACCAAACCTGATTATGGACATCCGCAGTGCTGACATACTTTACCCCTGTGCTTCTAGCTGTGCTTGTTCAGTCTTTAGCGCTGTCCTCAACGCCATACACATGTGGTCCAGTCCCCTGGGCATGAAATTGAGAAATGAATATTGGGATCACTAAAAACACAAGTACTAAAAAAAATGTAAGAGATAAATAAAAGTAAACTCACCAGAAAACCTTGCAGAAAGAAATGAGTCCATATATTGGTGTCCAGCTTCTTCTCAGACTTCAAATGGCCGGTTTCTGAAAAACATCAAAACCAATATTAGATTTAACAGTTTCCTCCAAATGTGGTTATGATGTGCAGTGGTACAGTGACTTAAGCGAGATGTTTAAACACCTAGCTTCATATGGTATTGCGCACTGATGTCCGGTCACAGACAGCACTGCTGTCGTCTCCAAATTCTTCCTGCACACATCGACAACAGGATAAAAGGGGACTTTATAAAATGCATCAAATACAAATTGTCACAAATCGTACAGACTGAACACAAATTCAACTTAAAACTTGTATTATAAGGTCAAAAATCACAACAAACATTAAATTACAACAGTTTATTACCATGTATTGCTTTACCTTCCTGTCCTCGTGTCTCACTGCCACTGTCTGTGTCGTCCCTGGAGCTGGCACACGACTCCTCACTGGATCCGCCGCTGCCGCCGTGTCCTCCCTGGAGCTGCTGCACTACTAATAAGTCGCTAATACGAGCCGAACTTTGCAAAATTATACGCTTTTTTTGGTTACGAGCGTCACAAAATCTCGAGCCGACCGTACAACGCACAATCAAACTGCAACCCAGCCATACGCGCCAACCCATAGCATTGGCTGTCCTAGCCCCATGTTATGGTTCCGTATGACTCATCTCAACACAACCATACGCGCCGCCAAACCCATTAGGACTAAGGCTGTTGCCCCAGCTGTTGTCGTTAATGCAGATTCAGTGGCCCAATGGGTTGGTTCCGTATGGCATACTAGCTAAACGCACAACAATAGCCATCTACAACACAAACTCACGTACGCAAAATACAGTACACCGGATTTTGATAGCTATGATAACAACCCATTAGGACTAAGGCTGTTGCCCCATCTGTTGTCGTTAATGCGGATTCAGTGGCCCAATGGGTTGGTTTTGATTCTAGCTAAGCGCGCCGCAATAGCCATCCACGACAAAAACTCACGTACGCAAAATACAGTACACCGGATTATGATAGCTATGATAACTATGTAACACACCCGCCTGAAGGCACAAATCCGGATGAGAGATGTAGATGTGATCCAGGAGTGTGCGTTTTTTGGTCGTTGCTGTGGTGATCAGTTGCGCGTATCCCTTTGACTGGAACAATTCCAAAACCGCTTTTTTCCCTGTACCCAAGAGGTCCTCGTTGAAGTCGCCACAGACAATGACGGGATGTTTTTCCGCTATCTCCAAATAATCTAAAAGGCTCTTCACATTGTCCAAAAAGTCTTTGAGACTATAGCTCGGTGGCCGGTAGACGGCGGCGATCGTCAATTGGACGGGACTATCCACTTTGATAACGACAAACTCCAGATCGGTCACATTTTGTATAAATTGCCGAGGCTGAGCTGAAATATGCTCTTTACAAAATATGACAACGCCACCTCCATCTTTCTTTGCAATTTCTTGGTGCGTCGAGTAGGAGACTTGCCTATTTCGCATAAATGCGTTGTATCCTTGCAGTTGCAGATGGGGTGAAATGAACGATCCGGTCAGGTGAGTTTCCGTCATGCAAAGAATATCTGCCAAAAGCAGTTCGTGGTGTCTTCGGATGTCCTCGATGTGGGATGACAGTCCCTCCGTGTTGTGGTGGACGATTTTGAAGTGTTGATCCACTTCCGTCTCCCTCGTCTTCTGTAAAAGCGGCATGATTCCGCCAAACGACGCTCGTGTCATATTCCGTAACGAGGCCGTGACCGCAGAATCAGCATAAATCTTTTTCTCGTTGAAGTCCGTGATGTGCAGTCCACGGAGCGAGGTCGTCCTGCTGAGCGCGACGTAGGCCATTCCCGGCTCGAAAATCTTCTTAAGCGACACTACGGCACTCTGCATGGTCATCCCTTGAACTTTGTGAGCCGTGCAGGCGTAGGCCAACTTGATGGGGAACTGGCGACGAACCACTCCTTTCCTCAGGCTTTCCTCGGACCTCTCGATGTACACCAGGTCGTCGTCTTCACCTTGCACCTTTCTGCGGTGATTCTTGCCGGCGTTGGGGTTGTCCAGCGTCAGTCCAAGCATCTGAACGGTCTCGGTTCCATCTTTTGTCTTACGGACAATATTTGAAACCTTCCCGAATGATCCGTTCACGAGTCCCTCCTCAACGTCCAGGTTCCTGGTCACCATTATGCGCGCTCCCAGCGCAATTTTAACGGTGTCGAGCAGGTCGGTTTTTTTCCCGACGACAGGCTTCATTTGCCTCTTCATCCCTCCCGTCCTCGGGTCCTTCCTGTAGTCTTCGGCGTTTACGATGACGATGTCAGTGTGAAGAGCGTCGATTGTTTCGGAGTTGTGTCTGTGGACTTCCTTGTTTGTGGCAAATATGTGCAGTGCATCACACGGGCAGTCTTCGGGGTTCTTCACGGCCTGAAGTAGCAACGCTCTATCGGCTTCTCGGAGGTCGCCGGACTTGGGCTTAACACGCAGCCGGTTCAAAAGCTGGGCAAAAGCAAGGTCCTCTTTCTGACGCATGATCTCTGTGAGGGTAATCATCTGGAAATGGTCTTTCCAGAAGTCCAAAACATCCTCTTCGAAGACGCACAGTGGTTTGGCTTTACCCAGAGGTGGCAGTTGGTAAAAGTCACCCACCGCGAGAACAGAGACCCCACCGAAAGGTTTCTTGCTGCCTTTGATTTGCTGAAATCTCCAGTTTACGTAGGCAAAAAGATCCTTTGAAATCATGGAGATTTCATCAATGATTAGAATTTGGACGTCGCGCAATACAGCTCGCAGCTCATCTAGAGCATTCCCGAGTCCCTGATACGGCGGTTTCAGGTTCCGCGGGAGTTTTAGAAAGGAATGCAGCGTTTTGCCCGAAATATTGTACGCTGCCGTTCCAGTAAACGCGCTCAAGATTACCGTGGGCACGGAGAGATCCCCTTCCTCTCGGATTTGAGGCAGTTGTCTCAAAATTTTCGACGCTTCCGTGTAGATGCACTTGATGACGTGCGATTTGCCACAACCCGCACCACCCGATACGAAGTAGTAAAACGGTTCTGGATTTTGACCCCACACGCGCTGCTGACACCACTGGCAGACAGTGTAAAATATGGCTGCCTGCGTCTCGTTGAGACTCCGAAACAACGCCCTAACGAATTCGGCACTCATCTGGGGTTCCTCTACTTGCGGTACAACTCCGTCTCCGTGTTCCAGAATGCGGTATTCTGGAACATCGTCTTGTACAGCACTCTCCCCCTCCGGATTGACGTCTTCTCGTTCCGCAACGCACTCCAAGCGGTCGACTTCGACTTCAGGTGCAAAAGCAGTCCACGCGTTCTCGGACGGTCCCTGCTGTTGCAGCTGATCGAACGCCTTGTCGACTTCTTCGCTGTTTTTCTCGAATTTCTCTTGGCGTGCTTGCACGATGGCACGAACAGGCATCAGGAGACCCGGGTGTGTGGGTAGCTCCACGGATGCGCTAGTGTAAAACTGCTCATACGTTGGAAATCGATGAGGTTTTAACTGTTCGTTGGAACGATGGGGCAGGTAAAGTTTGACTAATCTACCGTAAAATTTTTCGGGTTGTTTTTCTTTTGAAAAGCGCGCGTACCTAATAACCGCAGGCTTACCGACGCTTCTTTTTTGGAAATAGCCCATACCGTTTAGCAGCCGGTGAACATTTTTCCCTTTCGTTTGTTGACCGTAAACGATGCGGCATTCGGAAACGAAATCGGCCAGACACATGATCTCGAACTCTCGGGTTCGAGGCCTTGCTCTGTATTTATCGATGATCCCCGACATCCAGACGTCCTCTGAATCGGGATCTTTATTTAGTAGCGCGCTAATCGGGAGACTCATCTTAAGCGCGTCGTCGTCGGTCGGTACGAACACGACGCTTCGCGAACACTTCTTTAACGGTAAGCTGCATGTTCGCGCCACGGACTCCTGCGCGCTTACCTGCCTATGTTTGGAGTACGCCTGCATTATGTGCTTCATTTCGTCCTCCTCGTTCACGTTACTTTCGCGCACGTGCTTGACGACGTTCTTTAGCATTTCGCCCATTTCGTGCTCCGGCTTGGAAATGTACGACAACATGTACATGATGCAGCTAAAAGCATCAATGACGTACTGAATGTCCATGTTGGCGTTCCATGCCCTCAACAAATCGGGATTGTATCCGTTCACCCAAGCCTCCTTTGGCTCACGCTTCAGCAAAATCACGTTGTTATTGGACAGTGCCTCGACGGAATTAGCGTAATCGTCCGCGCTCATTTTACACTGGGCCAGCAGCTCTGACAGGCTGTTGAAGGAGGCTTGGGGATCGTTCAACAAATCCCACACCGGCTTGAGTTTGTCTTTGGCGTCGCTCATCGCTTTTAGTTCGGCCGCGCGTCGCTTCGCCCTTTTTCGGTCGTCTTTGCGCTTCTGTTCGTCGACGGGGTTCAGCGGTTGGGGACGAGCGTTACCGTTTTGGGGCGCAAACATGCAGCTTCCCGACGCGTCGTCGTCGTCCTCTTCTTCGGGACGTGGCGGTCGCGGACGAGTTATCGTGGTGCTAGTCACCGGTAGCTTAGGGAAGCCAAATCTACATAATACATTTCCCTTCTTGCAAGATTTGGAGTGATTCCGGCTGTGAAGCTGAACTTCGGTGACGATGCGATGAAGCTCAGGATCAGAGTCGGAATCGGGCAACCGGCAGGATATGTAGCGGTCGATAAAGTCGCACACTTCCTTATCCTGTTCGCTCTCAAACTCCGGCGCATCCTTTATCCAAGCAAGGAGATGGATATGTGGGCTTCCTCTAGCTTGAAACTCAACCCTGTAAAAGTAGTCCTCGACTTTACCGATGGGTTCGGCGGGCGACAACAGCAGATGAGTCATGAGCGCGTCGACGCGTTTCTCAAACATGCGCATTACCGTGACGGGGTTGCTACGGAGCACGTCGCATTTCGTGTTCCAGTCGAGCTCGGAAAAGTCGATTTGTTCACCTTGCTGGGCCTTGATCGCGGTTATGATTTCAGGCCATCGCATTTCGGCTGCGCTGAACGTGCAAAAAAACGTCGGCTTCCCTAACTGTCTAATCATAGCCTGCAGATCTCTCAAAGTTTTCTCCCAGTAAGCTGGAGAGCCTCTCAACGGTTGCATAAAACGCGTGGCGTCTCTGTTGTGGACTAAGCGCTCGATTTCGCGATTATCTTGAAGCAGCTTGTTTGAAATTCGTCTGCCATCTCTAGTTACCGGTTTACCTTTTCGCAACTGGATAGACATGCTGTTTCTAGCCAGTTGCGTTTCCGTCACAAACTGCGCGAAGAAAAGGTAGCTCTGATCTTTGGCGAAACGAGTATCCACGCCGAACAATCGGACGTTGAAATACATACTCGGACTTATGGATACTTGTCTCGCCTCGTCAATTGTGTTCTGTCCGGTCGGAAATTGAACGGGGAACGCCATGGCTTCCAGCTTAGGGATCTTGAAAAACCCGACAGGCTTTTGTCCTTGCGCAGGCGCGATGCTAAAAACCCCCTCGCCGTACGACATGATCTCTTGCGCGATGTCAGGCGGCTGCATACACGTGTCTAACGTGAGACCCGGTCGGAGTTCGTCCTTTTCCTCTACACTAACGTTTTGCTCGTCCCGCTCGGCAACATCGACCGGTTGTTGTTCTTCCTCCCTATCGTCGTCGTTTTCGTTGTCTAAGTCGAACGTCGCCGTTTCTCTTATGGAGATGTCCCGGTACTCGGAATGTATGGCTTTCAGCGTCGCTAAAGCTGAAAGCACGTTACGCATGTCAACGGTAAGAAAGTGCTGATAACCTTTGAAATTTATGTGTCTCTTAAGCTTGACCTGCAGCAGCTGGGACTCACTGCTAGGTCTTGGGAGAGAGTTAACCGTCTTCTCCACTTCAGAGGGCACACAAACAACAGAGCCATGCACCGCTCGCTGCCTTCCCTTGGGCAAAGCAATTATTTTAGCAAACGGTAAAATTTTTGCGACGAGTTGGCGTTCGAGGACATTCAATTGGAGCAGTTCCGCCGGGATGGGTGGCAATTCCAGTCGGTTAGCTGCTGCGATCGAAGACATGTGGCCTCTTTTAAGATGGCTGTCACACGTGTGGCAAATCCACTCCTCTGTTCTCTCTAGTGGAACGACGCATGGACTTGAGCAGGCACGATCACAGGCGTGGACATACTTCCCGGTCAAGCAAGACGCGGCAACTTGAACGTTTTTTACGTAATTCGATCTGTTACAGGCCTTGACCTGATCTGGAAACAGGCCTCTGTGACAGACCGTGCAGACATGTGTTGGCCCATGTCGAATCTTGCATCGGAACGCATTAATGGCACTCTCAATCGCTTGGCCAACCAAAGGCTGTGGTGTTTCTTGGCTAAAGCAGATGTACGGTCTGTATTTCCTTTTAATCCTGAGTGCGCATTGCAGCCGATGCAGGATCCGATATGATACATCACCGACGCATTTTTCCGACTTGCGCAGCGTACATCGCAGGATGTGATGTGCTCTAAACTCCGGGTCACCCGCATATCGCTTTGCCATGTACGCTTTCATTTTACTCTGGAACAGAGTATCCGTCCTATATCGGCTAACCATGTATGCTTTCATTTTACTCTGGTACAGAGTATCCGTATTGTACCGTCTAACCACGTACGCTTTCATTTTATTTTGGAAATTAGTATCGGTCTTATAACGCCTAACCGCGTACGCTTTCATTTTATTTTGGAAATTAGTATCGGTCTTATAACGCCTAACCGCGTACGCTTTCATTTTACTCTGGAAAAGAGTATCCGTCCTATACCGCCTAACCATGTAATTTTTCTTTTTGCTTCGGATGCGGGCATCCTGATAATACTTTATCCTAGTCGCTGCTTTTTTATTTGCTTGGTATTCTAAGGAAGTGACATATCTCTGTCTCGCATAATCTCTTTTTTTATGTTTTTGGATTGCATAAGACGGTGTTGTGTCCTTATGTTCTCTAGCTTGTTTTGACATGTTTAAAGTTTTGCGGATTTCTTTTCTTCGCCTATGTTTATTTCTTTTATCTATCGTGTCCTGTTTTTTCGTTCCAGAGCTAACACGATTTACTTTGGCTCCAACATTTGTTTCTGGTTCGGGTGGAGCTAACGTCACTTTCGATGCCTGTTCAGAAACCGATGGTGAAGGTAGTCGCCCAGACTGCTGCTCGGTTTCGAACGACACCGGCATGAATTCATAGTTTGCTTTATCTCCACGATCCTGGAAGACCTTGAGGAGTCTGTCAATCATGTCACCCAGGTGGGTAAAAGTCAACATGACTGCAGTTCCATGACCAGTTGGATGGGGCAAGCCTTCTGCAGTTCGTGAGTGCGAATCAAAGAATCCATACCTTCCACATCGGTCTCTGAACACCGCGATGCACTCTGGAGAAACGATCAGAAGTGCATGGCTAACATCTGTAGTGAGGCACTGCAGTCTTTCAGTGAGAGGAATCCACCACCCTTCCATGTCAGGGGTCCCTCTGGCTCGTAGATATCCCATCATCACTTCAGACTTCAGTACCTGATGTGCTCGGTTAAACGACGACACGCTCACCGGTACTTCCTCCATAGTGAGATGATCATTATTAAATCGTTTTTCAGCCATAAGCTGCATTTTAACGCCGACGTACAACGCATCCCCGTCCTCTAAAACTCTATCGAGGTCCGGCGTTTGAAACGGAATCCCTTCATTTTGATTAGCCAAGAATGTCAATGCGACGCACGTGCACTGATGATTCCTGGAGAAAACATCATATCTAACATCATTCTGGCAATGAGACGCCTGCACAGACAAAACCCTACCTTCTGCGAACATTCGACCCGAAAACTGAGGTACAGCAGCCGCAGTGCTTGCCTGTTCAACCTGTAAATAAATAATTGAGAGAATAAGAGAGAAGGCATAAGTGTGTGTGAGAGAATGAATAAGTGTGTGTGTGTGTGAGAGAGAGAGAATGAATAATTGTGTGTGTGAGAGAGAATGAATAGGTGTGTGTGTGTGAGAGAGAGAATGAATAATTGTGTGTCTGAGTGTGTGTGTGTGTGAGAGAGTGAGAGTGAGAGAATGAATAAGTGTGTGTGTGAGAGACAGAATGAATAAGTGTGTGTGTGTGTGTGTGTGTGAGAAAGAAAGAATGAATAAGTGTGTGTGTGTCTGAGTGAGAAAGAATGAAGTGTGTGTGTGTGTGTGTGTGTGTGTGTGTGTGTGTGTGTGTGTGTGTGTGTGTGTGTGTGTGTGTGTGTGTGTGTTGTTCTAGCCTGGTGGGGACTTCAACCTGAATGCACACAGACTCATGGGGACACGTGTCACTGTGGGGACCTAAATTGAGGCCCTAATGGGTACAAACGCTTATAAATCATACAGAATGAATTCTTTTGAAAATGTAAATGCAGAAAGTTTCCTGTGATGTGATGTGTTTAGGGGCAGGGGCAGTGTAGGGGGATAAAATATATGGTTTGTACAGCATATAAAACATTACGTCTATGGTGAGTCCCCAGAAAGATAGCGCACCAGACATGTGTGTGTATGTGTGTGTGACAATGAATAAATGTGTGTGTGTGTGTGTGTGTCTGAGAGAAAGAGAGAATGAATAAGTGTGTGAGTGACTGATTGAATGTATCTGAGTGTAAGAATGAGCGAGTGTGAGAATGAATAAATGAGTGAGAGAGTAAGTGAGTGTCAGAGTGATGGTGTGTGAGAGTGATAGTGAGAGAGAGTGATAGCAATAGTATGTGAGTGTGAGTGTGTGAGAGAATGAATGAGTGTGTAATTTGACAATATCAACAGTACCTTGTCAGTCGTGGAGAGTTGATCCTTCAGGTCCTCCTTTTGCCGACGTGTTTGTTGGGCCCTAGCTCTCTTTCCTTTCCGCGGCATCCTTTAAAATATCAAGAGATAAAAAGAAATAAGACAAAAAAATTAATCACGACAAATTTATCAGATTAACTCACAAATTTGAGTGAACTTAGTAACTAATAAAAGTACAGAGCTTACTTTAAAGTCTAAAATCATTAAACATAACCAATGATTATTTATTTTTAATCCTCAAAATTAATGCATATTGAAATACCTTTCTTTGTTAGTCAAATTCATTTTAACAGGACATTCTCACTTTAACAGGGACTTACTTTGAAAGTCCTCCCGATGTAACAGCTGATGAGCCTGAAAAGAGAAAACCTGCAGTACTCTCAGGTAGAAAAAACAGTTAAACAACAAAGAAATATACACTGTGTATTTGTGAAGGTTTTTTTGTATTTTTTTTTGTTTTGTTTTGTTAAGAAAAGAACAATAAAAGTATAGTGAAATGAACTGTTCTCCGTATGAGTGTAATACAAGCTTAAAAGAACAAGTTAAGATTTAGAAATGTAATTAAAAAAATATAAAATAAACAACTGTCTATTCAAATATTCAAAATAAACTTAAAAGAAATAAATTTAAAAGAAAGAAGATTATAGAAAAAACTACAATAACAGCTTTAATGTGTTTTTTTTTAAGTAAAGAAGTAGAAAGAACAAATGAACTGCTCCCCGTGTAAAACAGCAAGACACAAGGAACCTAAAAAAGAAACACAAATAGAAACGGACATATTAGGTCACAGGAACTACAATTATGGTGGTGTGATGAAATATTTTTTTAAAATATTGCTCTAAACCATATTAATACTGACCAAGGCGTGCAGCAGAAGATGCAGGTCGTGCTCTGATCAGTCAGTCTGAAAAAGAACATGGCAACAAAATGACAACTTAACTCAAGTCAACTATGCATAACTTGTTTGCATGTTAAATAATAATTATATATTTTATCTATATAGAATATAATTTAGAAGCTGTATATCAAATATGCAGTGTAAAGATGAGATGAACTGGTCACCTATCAGATTTACCACAAGAGATACTGGGATAAGCTCCAGCATCTCTATATTGAAAAAGTGGTTTGGAGAACGGATGGGTGCTGTGTGTCTTAATTATTTGTGGTATAATCAAAACAGATTTAATTTGTATAGTTTCTGTGACCCTATTTTATTTTATTTTAAACTATAATTATTTCCTTATCAAGTCAAATCTTTTTGTATGTGTGGTCATGTCACTAATTAAAGTCTTACCTCAAAGGTCAGGAAGGTTTGTGAAAGTATTCTGAAACAGAGAAAGAAAAGTCATAGAAGGGACTTACAACACCACACTTACAACCCCTGTGACTTTAAATTGAATGGCAAAGATTGATAAAACTGGATTTTGTTTTTTGTTTTTTTTTACATTTATGCTTTAAAATCTCTGTGTTGTTGCTAATTTCATTTCTAAAAATCTTTAAAATATTTAAATGTCTAAATACATTTAATGTAATTGTAATATAAGTAATAAAAACATTACAATGTCATGAATGGACACTAATTATTGGACAAATATTATGTATTATAATAAAAAAATATCTCCTAACTATTACTGAACTAAAATATAGTGATTTTATATCGTATTGGTAAGTTACACTTAAGAATAGCACAAGAAAATGGATGTCATCTCTCCATCACTTCCCAAAATAAAATGGCGATGTGAATGTCGCCACATCAATGCGTTATGCGCATAGGTTTATGCATTACTATTTAAAGAAAAACAAAATGGCTGCGAATACAGCAAAGCGGCTGTCTCTTCACAAACCCAAGGGTGCGTTTCAATCAACTCCCTAGTTCAGTGGTAAGGGCACTGATAAGGGAGTCAGACCATTGACTTATGTCCAAGTCAGTGCCCTGACTAGTGAAGTGGGGAGCGGATAGAGCCGCACCCCATTCAAATCGACAGCGCGGACTTCTACTGCATGTACCACGTGATCGCACGGCGCGAAATCAAAAAGTTCAACTCTGTCATAAGCTCTCACACAAACTCCTGTCGTATTCAATAAAGCCATGTACACTGCACAGTGAATTACATACATCATATATTTATACTTTATTGTTTATAATTAGAGAACTCTGTCAGCGAATGTGTAACAGAGGCCTCATCGGATTTATTCACCGGTGACTAACTTAGCCGCATTCGATTGGACAAAGCGTTACTAAACTCACCAATGCACGGTCAATCGACTTGCTTTGATCGACAAAAACGGATATAAATGCAGCAATCGACACTTCTCGTTGTAATATATGCATGTAAAATACAACAAACGGCTAACATATTACATACACTACCATCGTGGAAGCTGCAGCTTAATATAAGTGCCAAAGTGAAAAACGTTCAGCCTAATGTTAACATAAGTTACACTTCTAGCTCACTCATGAATGTAGGCTAAAGGATTTATATTCATCAAACACACACACAACATGATTTTATGTTTTACACACAAAAATAGATGAGTGGCTAGCCATAGAAATTACTTGAAGTTATACACATTACCATCTACAGACAAAAAGGTACCTTCAATGTCAACAAAAACGATAAAATATATACCTCATATTATAATAGGATTAATAGTAATAACATTATATGAAAATAAAGAGCTATATGTGACATTTCAAGGGTTTATAGCGCAGCATATATGAGAACAGCCATTTCGCTTACCTCAGGAGATGAGAGTGGAACGAGCTTCAGTCAGAGCTCGTGCTCGTTGGTGCCGCCAGCCAATCAGCAGCGAGCTTTGATTGGACAACCAATAAAATGACTTTTTCTTCACTTTGGGCCTTTTTTAAAGATGATGAGAACATTAAGACATACAATATAATAATTATGTTATATAAATCATAAAAATAATGTACATTTCGATCACCATACTCCAAATATATTATTTTATACTGTTTTTTTTTTTTTTTTTTTTAAAGTGATAGGTCTGTATTAAACTTACTGAGAGAGTGATGGTAATTTGACACCTCTATCAGCCATAATCCAGCTCCCTGTATTTGCTTCCTCTTACAAAAAGTAGTAAATTCAGAAGTGGAACATTTTATTATTATTATTATTATGATTATGATTATGATTATGATTATGATTATAATTATGATTATGATTATGATTATGATTATGATTATTATTAGTAGTAGTAGTAGTAGTAGTAGTAGTAGTAGTAGTAGTATCAGTAGTAGTTGTATTACAGTAATGTTTTTTCCAAAAATTATAACTCCCATTACCTTTATATAAGTTCACCCTGCTATACTTACATTAAGCAGGAAATCGTCATCCTCTTTCATTAATATAATATAAATAATACAACAGGGGGTGTATATAAGATTATAACGTGTGATATATGTAAAGAATGCACATTCTAAAAAAAATCTATAAAAAATGAAGGCCTAAATGTATTAAGTAAACAGCAGAACATTTTTTTTTAAAGTTGTTACACCGTCACTAGGGTAATGTAAATGATTACTAGGGTTTTGATAAGTGGTTGCTATAGTAAACTGGGTGGATGTAAGGGTGTTGCTCAACTGTTAAGAGGTTTTAGGTTGTTATTAAGGTGTTGCTATGTGGTTGCTAAGATTTTCTGTATATTTTCTATGCAGTTGCTAAATGTTCTGGGTGGTTGCAAGGCAGTCGCTAAGGTGTTCAAGGTTGTTACTAGGGAGTTGATAGGCGGTTGCTAAGGTATTGTAGATGGTTGCTAGTTCATTGTTGGGTGGTTGCTAAGGTATTGTGTTTGGTTGATAGGGCTTCGCTGTGCAGTTGCTATGGTATTCTGGGTGGTTGCTAGGGGGTTGCTGGGTGGTTGCTAGGGTATCCTGGGTGGTTGCTAGGGCATTTCTAGGCGGTTGCTAGGCAGTTGATAAGGTATTCCGGGTGGTTGCTAGGCGGTTGCTAGGGTGTTCTGGGTGGTTGCTAGGACGTTGCTATGTGGTTGCTAGGGCGTTGCTAGGTGGTTGCTAGGCAGTTGCTATGGTGTTCTGGGTGGTTGCTAGGGCGTTGTTAGGCGGTTGCTAGGGTGCTCTGGGTGGTTGCTAGGGCGTTGCTAGGGTGTTGCTAGGCGGTTGCTAGGGTGTTCTGGGTGGTTGCTAGGGCGTTGCTAGGTGGTTGCTAGGCAGTTGCTATGGTGTTCTGGGTGGTTGCTAGGGCGTTGCTAGGCGGTTGCTAGGGTGCTCTGGGTGGTTGCTAGGGCGTTGCTAGGGTGTTGCTAGGCGGTTGCTAGGGTGTTCTGGGTGGTTGCTAGGGCGTTGCTAGGCAGTTGATAAGGTATTCCGGGTGGTTGCTAGGCGGTTGCTAGGGTGTTCTGGGTGGTTGCTAGGACGTTGCTATGTGGTTGCTAGGGCGTTGCTAGGTGGTTGCTAGGCAGTTGCTATGGTGTTCTGGGTGGTTGCTAGGGCGTTGTTAGGCGGTTGCTAGGGTGCTCTGGGTGGTTGCTAGGGCGTTGCTAGGGTGTTGCTAGGCGGTTGCTAGGGTGTTCTGGGTGGTTGCTAGGGCGTTGCTAGGTGGTTGCTAGGCAGTTGCTATGGTGTTCTGGGTGGTTGCTAGGGCGTTGCTAGGCGGTTGCTAGGGTGCTCTGGGTGGTTGCTAGGGCGTTGCTAGGGTGTTGCTAGGCGGTTGCTAGGGTGTTCTGGGTGGTTGCTAGGGCGTTGCTAGGCAGTTGATAAGGTATTCCGGGTGGTTGCTAGGCGGTTGCTAGGGTGTTCTGGGTGGTTGCTAGGACGTTGCTATGTGGTTGCTAGGGCGTTGCTAGGTGGTTGCTAGGCAGTTGCTATGGTGTTCTGGGTGGTTGCTAGGGCGTTGTTAGGCGGTTGCTAGGGTGCTCTGGGTGGTTGCTAGGGCGTTGCTAGGGTGTTGCTAGGCGGTTGCTAGGGTGTTCTGGGTGGTTGCTAGGGCGTTGCTAGGTGGTTGCTAGGCAGTTGCTATGGTGTTCTGGGTGGTTGCTAGGGCGTTGCTAGGCGGTTGCTAGGGTGCTCTGGGTGGTTGCTAGGGCGTTGCTAGGGTGTTGCTAGGCGGTTGCTAGGGTGTTCTGGGTGGTTGCTAGGGCGTTGCTAGGTGGTTGCTAGGCAGTTGCTATGGTGTTCTGGGTGGTTGCTATGACGTTGCTATGTGGTTGCTAGGGTATTCTGGGTGGTTGCTATGGAGTGGCAGCATCCCATAATGATACCCCAAAATCACCTTGCCAGTATGAATGATATAAGCCAACCCCCATGTCTCTACGGTTTTCTGATGTAGAGATCTGAACGGTTGCTAGGGTACTCTGTTTGGTTGCTATGGAGTGGCTTAGCACCATCCCATAATGATATCCCAAAATCCCCTTGCCAGTATGAATGATATAAACCAACCCCCGTGTCTGTACGATTTTCTGATGCAGAGATCTGAACGGTTGCTAAGGTACTCTGTTTGGTTGCTATGGAGTGGCTTGGCACCATCCCATAATGATTCTCCAAAATCCCCTTGCCAGTATGAATGATAAAAACCAACCCCTGTGTCTCTATGATGTTCAGATATGAAGATACACACTGTGGATTTGGGTTGTTAGGGTGCTCGATAATGGTTGCTAGGGCGTGGCTAGGAGGTGTTGAGGGTGATTTGTGATTGGCCGTTGATGCCCTGAGTCAATCAAACCCACCCTCATGTTTGTATGACACTCCTATCCAGAGATATCCCTTTGATCTCTTTCAATGGAAGTCTATGGGATCGGTTGTTAGGGAGCTCTAAACGGTTGCTAGGGCGTGGCTTAATAGCATCATCATGATCCTGAGATAGTGATTGGTTGTCTAAGTAGATTGGGCCCACCCCCTTGTCTCTGTGAGTCTGTGAAACAGAGCTATGCTCAATACAAAATCCCTATGGGATTTACCATAGTAGGAGAAACGCATGCGTTGCATGCGTTTCATGGGTCAACCCTCCCCATGTTAAGTCTATGGGACAATTTTTCGATTTTTGGGGAGCTCTAGCACCCCAGGGGTACAACTTACACCCCTTTGAGATGTGTGTGCTGAGAGATCCTATGAGCCCCTTCAATTTTCGTGTAATATATGTGTGTGTTTGAGATCCTCGCTCGGAGCTACGAGGTGTCAAAGTTTCGCCCCATCAATCGTCTATGGCACTTTTGGGCTACGTTTGCACCCCTGGGGCGAAACCCGTACCCCCGATCCCTTAGCAGAGATATAGCACACCATTCCCGTATAGGCCGCCGACTTTGGCTATTTAGTGGTTGGGGTTTGACAAAATTTGTGTGAGGAGAAGCGCGCCGAAATACGTGGTCGGAAGAATAATAATAATAATAATAAGTATGGTGGAGAACAATAGTGATGCCTTGCTACCGCAAGCACCACTAACTAGAAAGTACAATTCCTGAAGAAATTGTGAGTGGTGCTTGCCGTGGCAAAACTCGGGGCCCTGTTATTGCAAGAGACTGCAAAATAAGCCAGCCCCATGTCTGTAAGATGTTGTGGGGCTGAGATATGGCTTCTTTATGTGTTTGTATGGTTGCTAGGGTGGTCGAAATGGTTGCTATGGTGTACTTAAACAGTTTAAGGGGTGATATCTAAAGACTAACTGTCAGTCTGCGTCAAAAGAGCCCAACTCTGTATGTGTACAATGGTGTGGTACTGAGATATGGCTTATTAATGTTGAAATACGGTTGCTAGGGTGGTTTAAATAGTTGCTAGGGAGTGGCTATGAAGTTGTGATGTCACTACTGATTGTCTACTTGATAGGCCGAGTCAAAAGAGCCTACCCTCAAGTCTCTACGACCTTCTGATCCGAATATATGATCTGACACAGTACTGCCAATGTTAAGTCTATGGGACTTTTCCGGGAGGATTTTTTTCCCGCCAAAACGGAGATCGTTCATCCGATCCCTTAGAAAAGACATAGCACACCTCTCCTCAATAAGTCGGTCGATTTGACACCTCATCCGTGGGTCTGTGACAAACGGTGCCGGAGGAGTAGCGTGCCAAAGTTTTGAAAAAGTGAATAGTATTTACAATACTAGAAAGTACAATTCCTGAAGAAATTGTGAGTGGTGCTTGCCGTGGCAAAACTCGGGGCCCTGTTATTGCAAGAGACTGCAAAATAAGCCAGCCCCATGTCTGTAAGATGTTGTGGGGCTGAGATATGGCTTCTTTATGTGTTTGTATGGTTGCTAGGGTGGTCGAAATGGTTGCTATGGTGTACTTAAACAGTTTAAGGGGTGATATCTAAAGACTAACTGTCAGTCTGCGTCAAAAGAGCCCAACTCTGTATGTGTACAATGGTGTGGTACTGAGATATGGCTTATTAATGTTGAAATACGGTTGCTAGGGTGGTTTAAATAGTTGCTAGGGAGTGGCTATGAAGTTGTGATGTCACTACTGATTGTCTACTTGATAGGCCGAGTCAAAAGAGCCTACCCTCAAGTCTCTACGACCTTCTGATCCGAATATATGATCTGACACAGTACTGCCAATGTTAAGTCTATGGGACTTTTCCGGGAGGATTTTTTTCCCGCCAAAACGGAGATCGTTCATCCGATCCCTTAGAAAAGACATAGCACACCTCTCCTCAATAAGTCGGTCGATTTGACACCTCATCCGTGGGTCTGTGACAAACGGTGCCGGAGGAGTAGCGTGCCAAAGTTTTGAAAAAGTGAATAGTATTTACAATACTAGAAAGTACAATTCCTGAAGAAATTGTGAGTGGTGCTTGCCGTGGCAAAACTCGGGGCCCTGTGGCATTTGTGATGCAAAAAAGCCAAGCAACATGATGTTAGCATGATGCTAACATGATTAGCAAGTTGTTAGCATGATGCTAACATGATTAGCATGTTGTTAGCAGCATGATTAGCAAGTTATTAGCATGATGCTAACATGATTAGCATGTTGCTAGCATGATGCTAACATGATTAGCATGATGTTAGCATTATGCTAGCATGATGTTAGCATGATGCTAACATGATTAGCATGTTGCTAGCATAATGCTAACATGATTAGCATGATGTTAGCATGATGCTAACATGATTAGCATGATGCTAGCAACATGATTAGCATGTTGCTAGCATGATGCTAACATGATTAGCATGTTGCTAGCATTATGCTAACATGATTAGCATGATGCTAGCATGATGCTAACATGATTAGCATTATGCTAGCATTATGCTAACATGATTAGCATGTTGCTAGCATGATTAGCATGTTGCTAGGTGGTTGCTAGGGTGTTTTTGGTGGTTGCTAGGCGGTTGCTAGGGTGTTCTGGGTGGTTGCTAGGGCGTTGCTAGGCGGTTGCTAGGGTGTTCTGGGTGGTTGCTAGGGCGTTGCTAGGTGGTTGCTAGGCGGTTGCTATGGTGTTCTGGGTGGTTGCTAGGGCGTTGCTAGGCGGTTGCTAGGGTGTTCTGGGTGGTTGCTAGGGCGTTGCTAGGGTGTTGCTAGGCAGTTGCTAGGGTGTTCTGGGTGGTTGCTAGGCAGTTGCTATGGTGTTCTGGGTGGTTGCTATGACGTTGCTATGTGGTTGCTAGGGTATTCTGGGTGGTTGCTATGGAGTGGCAGCATCCCATAATGATACCCCAAAATCACCTTGCCAGTACTAATTATATAAACCAACCCCCATGTCTCTATGATTTTCTGATGCAGAGATCTGAACGGTTGCTAAGGTACTCTGTTTGGTTGCTATGGAGTGGCTTGGTAGCATCCCATAATGATTCCCCAAAATCCCCTTGCCAGTATGAATGATATAAACCAACCCCCGTGTCTCTATGATTTTCTGATGCAGAGATCTGAACGGTTGCTAAGGTA
The DNA here is from genome assembly GCF_024679245.1 of Pseudorasbora parva. Taxonomy (NCBI): domain Eukaryota; kingdom Metazoa; phylum Chordata; class Actinopteri; order Cypriniformes; family Gobionidae; genus Pseudorasbora; species Pseudorasbora parva. The sequence goes on along the minus strand of NW_027125108.1, from coordinate 132,360 downwards.
CTCTGTTTGGTTGCTATGGAGTGGCTTGGCACCATCCCATAATGATTCCCCAAAATCCCCCTGCCAGTATGAATGATATAAACCAACCCCCATGTCTCTATGATGTTCAGATGTGAAGATATACACTGTGGATTTGGGTTGTTAGGGTGCTTGATAATGGTTGCTAGGGAGTGGCTAGGAGGTGTTGAAGGTGATTTGTGATTGGCCGTTGATGCCCTGAGTCAATCAAACCCACCCTCATGTTTGTATGACACTCCTATCCAGAGATATAACTTTGATCTTTTTCAATGGAAGTCAATGGGATCGGTTGTTAGGGAGCTCTAAACGGTTGCTAGGGCGTGGCTTAATAACATCATCATGATCCTGAGATAGTGATTGGTTGTCTGAGTAGATTGGGCCCACCCCCTTGTGTTTGTGAGTCTGTGAAGCAGAGCTATGCTCAATACAAAATCCCTATGGGATTTACCATTGAATGAGAAACGCATGCGTTGCATGCGTTTCATGGGACGACCCTCCCCATGTTAAGTCAATGGGCCTTTTTTGCGATTTTTGGGGAGCTCTAGCACCCCAGGGGTACAACTTACACCCCTTTGAGATGTGTGTTCTGAGAGATCTTATCAGCCCCTTCAAATTTCGTGTAATATATGTGTGTGTTTGAGATCCTCGCTCGGAGCTACGAGAGGTCAAAGTTTCGCCCCATCAATCGTCTATGGCACTTTTGGGGTACGTTTGCACCCCTGGGGCACACACCGTACCCCCGATCCCTTATAAAAGTCATAGCACACCATTCCCGTATAGGTCGCCGACTTTGGCTATTTAGTGGTTGGGGTTTGACAAAATTTGTGTGAGGAGAAGCGCGCCGAAATACGTGTGTGGAAGAATAATAATAATAATAAGTATGGTGGAGAACAATAGTGATGCCTTGCTAAAGCAAGCACCACTAATAAGTATGGTGGAGAACAATAGTGATGCCTTGCTAAAGCAAGCACCACTAACTAGAAAGTACAATTCCTGAAGAAATTGTGAGTGGTGCTTGCCGTGGCAAAACTCGGGGCCCTGTTATTGCAAGAGACTGCAAAATAAGCCAGCCCCATGTCTGTAAGATGTTGTGGGGCTGAGATATGGCTTCTTTATGTGTTTGTATGGTTGCTAGGGTGGTCGAAATGGTTGCTATGGTGTACTTAAACAGTTTAAGGGGTGATATCTAAAGACTAACTGTCAGTCTGCGTCAAAAGAGCCCAACTCTGTATGTGTACAATGGTGTGGTACTGAGATATGGCTTATTAATGTTGAAATACGGTTGCTAGGGTGGTTTAAATAGTTGCTAGGGAGTGGCTATGAAGTTGTGATGTCACTACTGATTGTCTACTTGATAGGCCGAGTCAAAAGAGCCTACCCTCAAGTCTCTACGACCTTCTGATCCGAATATATGATCTGACACAGTACTGCCAATGTTAAGTCTATGGGACTTTTCCGGGAGGATTTTTTTCCCGCCAAAACGGAGATCGTTCATCCGATCCCTTAGAAAAGACATAGCACACCTCTCCTCAATAAGTCGGTCGATTTGACACCTCATCCGTGGGTCTGTGACAAACGGTGCCGGAGGAGTAGCGTGCCAAAGTTTTGAAAAAGTGAATAGTATTTACAATACTAGAAAGTACAATTCCTGAAGAAATTGTGAGTGGTGCTTGCCGTGGCAAAACTCGGGGCCCTGTTATTGCAAGAGACTGCAAAATAAGCCAGCCCCATGTCTGTAAGATGTTGTGGGGCTGAGATATGGCTTCTTTATGTGTTTGTATGGTTGCTAGGGTGGTCGAAATGGTTGCTATGGTGTACTTAAACAGTTTAAGGGGTGATATCTAAAGACTAACTGTCAGTCTGCGTCAAAAGAGCCCAACTCTGTATGTGTACAATGGTGTGGTACTGAGATATGGCTTATTAATGTTGAAATACGGTTGCTAGGGTGGTTTAAATAGTTGCTAGGGAGTGGCTATGAAGTTGTGATGTCACTACTGATTGTCTACTTGATAGGCCGAGTCAAAAGAGCCTACCCTCAAGTCTCTACGACCTTCTGATCCGAATATATGATCTGACACAGTACTGCCAATGTTAAGTCTATGGGACTTTTCCGGGAGGATTTTTTTCCCGCCAAAACGGAGATCGTTCATCCGATCCCTTAGAAAAGACATAGCACACCTCTCCTCAATAAGTCGGTCGATTTGACACCTCATCCGTGGGTCTGTGACAAACGGTGCCGGAGGAGTAGCGTGCCAAAGTTTTGAAAAAGTGAATAGTATTTACAATACTAGAAAGTACAATTCCTGAAGAAATTGTGAGTGGTGCTTGCCGTGGCAAAACTCGGGGCCCTGTTATTGCAAGAGACTGCAAAATAAGCCAGCCCCATGTCTGTAAGATGTTGTGGGGCTGAGATATGGCTTCTTTATGTGTTTGTATGGTTGCTAGGGTGGTCGAAATGGTTGCTATGGTGTACTTAAACAGTTTAAGGGGTGATATCTAAAGACTAACTGTCAGTCTGCGTCAAAAGAGCCCAACTCTGTATGTGTACAATGGTGTGGTACTGAGATATGGCTTATTAATGTTGAAATACGGTTGCTAGGGTGGTTTAAATAGTTGCTAGGGAGTGGCTATGAAGTTGTGATGTCACTACTGATTGTCTACTTGATAGGCCGAGTCAAAAGAGCCTACCCTCAAGTCTCTACGACCTTCTGATCCGAATATATGATCTGACACAGTACTGCCAATGTTAAGTCTATGGGACTTTTCCGGGAGGATTTTTTTCCCGCCAAAACGGAGATCGTTCATCCGATCCCTTAGAAAAGACATAGCACACCTCTCCTCAATAAGTCGGTCGATTTGACACCTCATCCGTGGGTCTGTGACAAACGGTGCCGGAGGAGTAGCGTGCCAAAGTTTTGAAAAAGTGAATAGTATTTACAATACTAGAAAGTACAATTCCTGAAGAAATTGTGAGTGGTGCTTGCCGTGGCAAAACTCGGGGCCCGGTTATTGCAAGAGACTGCAAAATCACCTTGCCAGTATGAATGATATAAACCAACCCCCATGTCTCTACGATTTTCAGATGTAGAGATCTGAACAGTTGCTAGGGTACTCTGTTTGGTTGCTATGGAGTGGCTTGGCACCATCCCATAATGATTCCCCAAAATCCCCTTGCCAGTATGAATGACATATACCAACCCCCGTGTCTCTATGATGTTCAGATGTGGAGATATAGGTCTTGCTAAACAGTTGCTAGGGTACTCTGTTTGGTTGCTATGGAGTGGCTTGGCAGCATCCCATAATGATTCCCCAAAATCCCCTTGCCAGTATGAATGATATAAACCAACTCCCGTGTCTCTATGATGTTCAGATGTGAAGATATAGACTGTGGATTTGGGTTGTTAGGGTGCTTGATAATGGTTGCTAGGGAGTGGCTAGGAGGTGTTGAAGGTGATTTGTGATTGGCCGTCGATGCCCTGAGTCAATCAAACTCACCCTCATGTTTCTATGACAGTCCTATCCAGAGATATAACTTTGATCTCTTTCAATGGGAGTCTATGGGATCGGTTGTTAGGGAGCTCTAAATGGTTGCTAGGGCGTGGCTTAATAGCATCATCATGATCCTGACATAGTGATTGGTTGTCTGAGTAGATTGGGCCCACCCCCTTGTCTCTGTGAGTCTGTGAAGCAGAGCTATGCTCAATACAAAATCCCTATGGGATTTACCATAGTAGGAGAAACGCATGCGTTGCATGCGTTTCATGGGAGGACCCTCCCCATGTTAAGTCAATGGGGCAATTTTTCGATTTTTGGGGAGCTCTAGCACCCCAGGGGTACAACTTACACCCCTTTGAGATGTGTGTTTTGAGAGATCCTATCAGCCCCTTCAATTTTCGTGTAATATATGTGTGTGTTTGAGATCCTCGCTCGGAGCTACGAGGGGTCAAAGTTTCGCCCCATCAATTGTCTATGGCACTTTTGGGCTACTTCTGCACCCCTGGGGCGCACACCGTACCCCCGATCCCTTATAAAAGTCATAGCACACCATTCCCGTATAGGTCGCCGGATTTGGCTATTTTGTGGTTGGGGTTTGACAAAATTTGTGTGAGGAGAAGCGCGCCGAAATACGTGTGCGGTGGAAGAATAATAATAATAAGTATGGTGGAGAACAATAGTGATGCCTTGCTACCGCAAGCACCACTAACTAGAAAGTACAATTCCTGAAGAAATTGTGAGTGGTGCTTGCCGTGGCAAAACTCGGGGCCCGGTTATTGCAAGAGACTGCAAAATCACCTTGCCAGTATGAATGATATAAACCAACCCCCATGTCTCTACGATTTTCAGATGTAGAGATCTGAACAGTTGCTAGGGTACTCTGTTTGGTTGCTATGGAGTGGCTTGGCACCATCCCATAATGATTCCCCAAAATCCCCTTGCCAGTATGAATGACATATACCAACCCCCGTGTCTCTATGATGTTCAGATGTGGAGATATAGGTCTTGCTAAACAGTTGCTAGGGTACTCTGTTTGGTTGCTATGGAGTGGCTTGGCAGCATCCCATAATGATTCCCCAAAATCCCCTTGCCAGTATGAATGATATAAACCAACTCCCGTGTCTCTATGATGTTCAGATGTGAAGATATAGACTGTGGATTTGGGTTGTTAGGGTGCTTGATAATGGTTGCTAGGGAGTGGCTAGGAGGTGTTGAAGGTGATTTGTGATTGGCCGTCGATGCCCTGAGTCAATCAAACTCACCCTCATGTTTCTATGACAGTCCTATCCAGAGATATAACTTTGATCTCTTTCAATGGGAGTCTATGGGATCGGTTGTTAGGGAGCTCTAAATGGTTGCTAGGGCGTGGCTTAATAGCATCATCATGATCCTGACATAGTGATTGGTTGTCTGAGTAGATTGGGCCCACCCCCTTGTCTCTGTGAGTCTGTGAAGCAGAGCTATGCTCAATACAAAATCCCTATGGGATTTACCATAGTAGGAGAAACGCATGCGTTGCATGCGTTTCATGGGAGGACCCTCCCCATGTTAAGTCAATGGGGCAATTTTTCGATTTTTGGGGAGCTCTAGCACCCCAGGGGTACAACTTACACCCCTTTGAGATGTGTGTTTTGAGAGATCCTATCAGCCCCTTCAATTTTCGTGTAATATATGTGTGTGTTTGAGATCCTCGCTCGGAGCTACGAGGGGTCAAAGTTTCGCCCCATCAATTGTCTATGGCACTTTTGGGCTACTTCTGCACCCCTGGGGCGCACACCGTACCCCCGATCCCTTATAAAAGTCATAGCACACCATTCCCGTATAGGTCGCCGGATTTGGCTATTTTGTGGTTGGGGTTTGACAAAATTTGTGTGAGGAGAAGCGCGCCGAAATACGTGTGCGGTGGAAGAATAATAATAATAAGTATGGTGGAGAACAATAGTGATGCCTTGCTACCGCAAGCACCACTAATAACTAGAAAGTACAATTCCTGAAGAAATTGTGAGTGGTGCTTGCCGTGGCAAAACTCGGGGCCCTGTGGCATTTGTGATGCAAAAAAGCCAAGCAACATGATGTTAGCATGATGCTAACATGATTAGCAAGTTGTTAGCATGATGCTAACATGATTAGCATGTTGCTAGCATGATGCTAACATGATTAGCATGTTGTTAGCATGATGCTAACATGATTAGCATGTTGCTAGCAACATGATTAGCATGTTATTAGCATGATGCTAACATGATTAGCATGTTGCTAGCATGATGCTAACATGATTAGCATGATGTTAGCATGATGCTAACATGATTAGCATGTTGCTAGCATGATGCTAACATGATTAGCATCATGTTAGCATGATGCTAACATGATTAGCATCATGCTAGCACCATGATTAGCATGTTGCTAGCATGATGCTAACATGATTAGCATGTTGCTAGCATGATGCTAACATGATTAGCATGATGCTAACATGATTAGCATGTAGCTAGGTGGTTGCTAGGGTGTTTTGGTGGTTGCTAGGCGGTTGCTAGGGTATTCTGGGTGGTTGCTAGGGCGTTGCTAGGTGGTTGCTAGGCGGTTGCTATGGTGTTCTGGGTGGTTGCTAGGGCGTTGCTAGGCGGTTGCTAGGGTGTTCTGGGTGGTTGCTAGGGTGTTGCTAGGGTGTTCTGGGTGGTTGCTAGGGCGTTGCTAGGTGGTTGCTAGGGTGTTCTGGGTGGTTGCTAGGGCGTTACTAGGTGGTTGCTAGGCGGTTGCTATGGTGTTCTGGGTGGTTGCTAGGGCGTTGCTAGGTGGTTGCTAGGGTGTTCTGGGTGGTTGCTATGGAGTGGCAACATCCCATAATGATACCCCAAAATGACCTTGCCAGTACTAATTATATAAACCAACCCCCATGTCTGTATGATTTTCTAATGCAGAGATCTAAACAGTTGCTAGGGTACTCTGTTTGGTTGCTATGGAGTGGCTTGGCACCATCCCATAATGATTCCCCAAAATCCCCTTGCCAGTATGAATGATATAAACCAACCCCCGTGTCTTCATGATTTTCTGATGCAGAGATCTGAACGGTTGCTAAGGTACTCTGTTTGGTTGCTATGGAGTGGCTTGGCACCATCCCATAATGATTCCCCAAAATCCCCTTGCCAGTATGAATGATATAAACCAACCCCCGTGTCTCTATGATGTTCAGATGTGGAGATATACACTGTGGATTTGTGTTGTTAGGGTGCTTGATAATGGTTGCTAGGGAGTGGCTAGTAAGTGTTGAAGGTGATTTGTGATTGGCCGTTGATGCCCTGAGTCAATCAAACCCACCCCCATGTTTCTATGACACTCCTATCCAGAGATATAAGTTTGATCTTTTTCAATGGAAGTCAATGGGATCGGTTGTTAGGGAGCTGTAAACGGTTGCTAGGGCGTGGCTTAATAACATCATCATGATCCTGAGATAGTGATTGGTTGTCTGAGTAGATTGGGCCCACCCCCTTGTCTCTGTGAGTCTGTGAAGCAGAGCTATGCTCAATACAAAATCCCTATGGGATTTACCATTGAATGAGAAACGCATGCGTTGCATGCGTTTCATGGGACGACCCTCCCCATGTTAAGTCAATGGGTTTTTTTGCGATTTTTGGGGAGCTCTAGCACCCCAGGGGTACAACTTACACCCCTTTGAGATGTGTGTGCTGAGAGATCCTGTCAGCCCCTTCAAATTTCGTATAAGAGACGAGTGTTTTAGAATTCATCGTTTGGCGCTATGAGTGGTCGAAGTTTTCGCAATGCATTCTCGATGGGACGTTTTCGCTACTTTTTCGCCCCTGGGGCGAGCCCCGCACCCCCGATCCCTTAGCAGAGATATAGCACACCATTCCCGATGAGGACGCACCTTTTCACAATTGCTTTGTTGGGTCTTTGACAAAATCTCTGGGAGAAGTAGCGCGCCGAAATTATGGCGGAAGGAAGAAGAATAATAATAATAAGTATGGAGGAGAACAATAGTGATGCCTTGCTAAAGCAAGCACCACTAACTAGAAAGTACAATTCCTGAAGAAATTGTGAGTGGTGCTTGCCGTGGCAAAACTCGGGGCCCTGTGGCATTTGTGATGGAAAAAAGCCAAGCAACATGTCTGTACGATGTTGTGGGGCTGAGATATGGCTTCTTTATGTGTTTGTACGGTTGCTAGGGTGGTCGAGATGGTTGCTATGGTGTGGCTATACAGTTTAAGGGGTGATATTCATAGAGTAGTTGTCAGTCTGAGTCAAAAGAGCCCAACTCTGTATGTGTACAATGCTCTGGTGATGAGATATGGCTTGTTAATGTTGAAATACGGTTGCTAGGGTGCTGAAACTGGTTGCTAGGGCGTGTCTATGAAGTTGTGATGTCACTACTGATTGTCTGATTGATAAGACGAGTCAAAAGAGCTCACCCTCAAGTGTCTACGACCTTCTGATCCGAATATATGATCTCACACAGTACTGCCAATGTTAAGTCTATGGGACTTTTCCGGGACGATTTTTTTCCCGCCAAAACGGAGATCGTTCATCCGATCCCTTAGAAAAGACATAGCACACCTCTCCTCGATAAGTCGGTCGATTTGACACCTCATCCGTGGGTCTGTGACAAACGGTGCCGGAGGAGTAGCGTGCCAAAGTTTTGAAAAAGTGAATAGTATTTACAATACTAGAAAGTACAATTCCTGAAGAAATTGTGAGTGGTGCTTGCCGTGGCAAAACTCGGGGCCCTGTTATTGCAAGAGACTGCAAAATAAGCCAGCCCCATGTCTGTAAGATGTTGTGGGGCTGAGATATGGCTTCTTTATGTGTTTGTATGGTTGCTAGGGTGGTCGAAATGGTTGCTATGGTGTACTTAAACAGTTTAAGGGGTGATATCTAAAGACTAACTGTCAGTCTGCGTCAAAAGAGCCCAACTCTGTATGTGTACAATGGTGTGGTACTGAGATATGGCTTATTAATGTTGAAATACGGTTGCTAGGGTGGTTTAAATAGTTGCTAGGGAGTGGCTATGAAGTTGTGATGTCACTACTGATTGTCTACTTGATAGGCCGAGTCAAAAGAGCCTACCCTCAAGTCTCTACGACCTTCTGATCCGAATATATGATCTGACACAGTACTGCCAATGTTAAGTCTATGGGACTTTTCCGGGAGGATTTTTTTCCCGCCAAAACGGAGATCGTTCATCCGATCCCTTAGAAAAGACATAGCACACCTCTCCTCAATAAGTCGGTCGATTTGACACCTCATCCGTGGGTCTGTGACAAACGGTGCCGGAGGAGTAGCGTGCCAAAGTTTTGAAAAAGTGAATAGTATTTACAATACTAGAAAGTACAATTCCTGAAGAAATTGTGAGTGGTGCTTGCCGTGGCAAAACTCGGGGCCCTGTTATTGCAAGAGACTGCAAAATAAGCCAGCCCCATGTCTGTAAGATGTTGTGGGGCTGAGATATGGCTTCTTTATGTGTTTGTATGGTTGCTAGGGTGGTCGAAATGGTTGCTATGGTGTACTTAAACAGTTTAAGGGGTGATATCTAAAGACTAACTGTCAGTCTGCGTCAAAAGAGCCCAACTCTGTATGTGTACAATGGTGTGGTACTGAGATATGGCTTATTAATGTTGAAATACGGTTGCTAGGGTGGTTTAAATAGTTGCTAGGGAGTGGCTATGAAGTTGTGATGTCACTACTGATTGTCTACTTGATAGGCCGAGTCAAAAGAGCCTACCCTCAAGTCTCTACGACCTTCTGATCCGAATATATGATCTGACACAGTACTGCCAATGTTAAGTCTATGGGACTTTTCCGGGAGGATTTTTTTCCCGCCAAAACGGAGATCGTTCATCCGATCCCTTAGAAAAGACATAGCACACCTCTCCTCAATAAGTCGGTCGATTTGACACCTCATCCGTGGGTCTGTGACAAACGGTGCCGGAGGAGTAGCGTGCCAAAGTTTTGAAAAAGTGAATAGTATTTACAATACTAGAAAGTACAATTCCTGAAGAAATTGTGAGTGGTGCTTGCCGTGGCAAAACTCGGGGCCCTGTTATTGCAAGAGACTGCAAAATAAGCCAGCCCCATGTCTGTAAGATGTTGTGGGGCTGAGATATGGCTTCTTTATGTGTTTGTATGGTTGCTAGGGTGGTCGAAATGGTTGCTATGGTGTACTTAAACAGTTTAAGGGGTGATATCTAAAGACTAACTGTCAGTCTGCGTCAAAAGAGCCCAACTCTGTATGTGTACAATGGTGTGGTACTGAGATATGGCTTATTAATGTTGAAATACGGTTGCTAGGGTGGTTTAAATAGTTGCTAGGGAGTGGCTATGAAGTTGTGATGTCACTACTGATTGTCTACTTGATAGGCCGAGTCAAAAGAGCCTACCCTCAAGTCTCTACGACCTTCTGATCCGAATATATGATCTGACACAGTACTGCCAATGTTAAGTCTATGGGACTTTTCCGGGAGGATTTTTTTCCCGCCAAAACGGAGATCGTTCATCCGATCCCTTAGAAAAGACATAGCACACCTCTCCTCAATAAGTCGGTCGATTTGACACCTCATCCGTGGGTCTGTGACAAACGGTGCCGGAGGAGTAGCGTGCCAAAGTTTTGAAAAAGTGAATAGTATTTACAATACTAGAAAGTACAATTCCTGAAGAAATTGTGAGTGGTGCTTGCCGTGGCAAAACTCGGGGCCCTGTGGCATTTGTGATGCAAAAAAGCCAAGCAACATGATGTTAGCATGATGTTAACATGATTAGCAAGTTGTTAGCATGATGCTAACATGATTAGCATGTTGTTAGCAGCATGATTAGCAAGTTATTAGCATGATGCTAACATGATTAGCATGTTGCTAGCATGATGCTAACATGATTAGCATGATGTTAGCATTATGCTAACATGATTAGCATGTTGCTAGAATAATGCTAACATGATTAGCATGATGTTAGCATGATGCTAACATGATTAGCATGTTGCTAGCATAATGCTAACATGATTAGCATGATGTTAGCATGATGCTAACATGATTAGCATGATGCTAGCAACATTATTAGCATTTTGCTAGCATGATGCTAACATGATTAGCATGTTGCTAGCATGATGCTAACATGATTAGCATGTTGCTAGCATGATGCTAACATGATTAGCATGTTGCTAGCATGATGCTAACATGATTAGCATGTTGTTAGCATGATGCTAACATGATTAGCATGATGCTAGCAACATGATTAGCATGTTGCTAGCATGATGCTAACATGATTAGCATGTTGCTAGCATGATGCTAACATGATTAGCATGTTGCTAGCATGATTAGCATGTTGCTAGGCGGTTGCTAGGGTGTTCTGGGTGGTTGCTAGGCGGTTGCTAGGGTGTTCTGGGTGGTTGCTAGGGCGTTGCTAGGCGGTTGCTAGGGTGTTCTGGGAGGTTGCTAGGGCGTTGCTAGGTGGTTGCTAGGCGGTTGCTAGGGTGTTCTGGGTGGTTGCTAGGGCGTTGCTAGGCGGTTGCTAGGGTGTTCTGGGTGGTTGCTAGGGCGTTGCTAGGGTGTTGCTAGGCAGTTGCTAGGGTGTTCTGGGTGGTTGCTAGGCAGTTGCTATGGTGTTCTGGGTGGTTGCTATGACGTTGCTATGTGGTTGCTAGGGTATTCTGGGTAGTTGCTATGGAGTGGCAACATCCCATAATGATACCCCAAAATCACCTTGCCAGTACTAATTATATAAACCAACCCCCATGTCTCTATGATTTTCTGATGCAGAGATCTGAACAGTTGCTAGGGTACTCTGTTTGGTTGCTATGGAGTGGCTTGGCAGCATCCCATAATGATATCCCAAAATCCCCTTGCCAGTATGAATGATATAAACCAGCCCCCGTGTCTGTACGATTTTCAGATGCAGAGATCTGAACAGTTGCTAGGGTACTGTGTTTGGTTGCTATGGAGTGGCTTGGCACCATCCCATAATGATTCCCCAAAATCCCCTTGCCAGTATGAATGATATATACCAACCCCCGTGTCTCTATGATGTACTAATGCAGAGATATAGGTGTTGCTAAACAGTTGCTAGGGTACTCTGTTTGGTTGCTATGGAGTGGCTTGGCAGCATCCCATAATGATACGCCAAAAGCTCCTTGTCAGTATGAATGATATAAACCAACCCCCGTGTCTCTATGATGTTCAGATGTGAAGATATAGACTGTGGATTTGGGTTGTTAGGGTGCTTGATAATGGTTGCTAGGGAGTGGCTAGGAGGTGTTGAAGGTGATTTGTGATTGGCTGTTGATGCCCTGAGTCAATCAAACTCACCCTCATGTTTCTATGACAGTCCTATCCAGAGATATAACTTTGATCTCTTTCAATGGGAGTCTATGGGATCGGTTGTTAGGGAGCTCTAAATGGTTGCTAGGGCGTGGCTTAATAGCATCATCATGATTCTGACATAGTGATTGGTTGTCTGAGTAGATTGGGCCCACCCCCTTGTCTCTGTGAGTCTGTGAAGCAGAGCTATGCTCAATACAAAATCCCTATGGGATTTACCATAGTAGGAGAAACGCATGCGTTGCATGCGTTTCATGGGAGGACCCTCCCCATGTTAAGTCAATGGGGCAATTTTTCGATTTTTGGGGAGCTCTAGCACCCCAGGGGTACAACTTACACCCCTTTGAGATGTGTGTTTTGAGAGATCCTATCAGCCCCTTCAATTTTCGTGTAATATATGTGTGTGTTTGAGATCCTCGCTCGGAGCTACGAGGGGTCAAAGTTTCGCCCCATCAATCGTCTATGGCACTTTTGGGCTACTTCTGCACCCCTGGGGCGCACACCGTACCCCCGATCCCTTATAAAAGTCATAGCACACCATTCCCGTATAGGTCGCCGGATTTGGCTATTTAGTGGTTGGGGTTTGACAAAATTTGTGTGAGGAGAAGCGCGCCGAAATACGTGTGCGGTGGAAGAATAATAATAATAAGTATGGTGGAGAACAATAGTGATGCCTTGCTAAAGCAAGCACCACTAACTAGAAAGTACAATTCCTGAAGAAATTGTGAGTGGTGCTTGCCGTGGCAAAACTCGGGGCCCTGTTATTGCAAGAGACTGCAAAATAAGCCAGCCCCATGTCTGTAAGATGTTGTGGGGCTGAGATATGGCTTCTTTATGTGTTTGTATGGTTGCTAGGGTGGTCGAAATGGTTGCTATGGTGTACTTAAACAGTTTAAGGGGTGATATCTAAAGACTAACTGTCAGTCTGCGTCAAAAGAGCCCAACTCTGTATGTGTACAATGGTGTGGTACTGAGATATGGCTTATTAATGTTGAAATACGGTTGCTAGGGTGGTTTAAATAGTTGCTAGGGAGTGGCTATGAAGTTGTGATGTCACTACTGATTGTCTACTTGATAGGCCGAGTCAAAAGAGCCTACCCTCAAGTCTCTACGACCTTCTGATCCGAATATATGATCTGACACAGTACTGCCAATGTTAAGTCTATGGGACTTTTCCGGGAGGATTTTTTTCCCGCCAAAACGGAGATCGTTCATCCGATCCCTTAGAAAAGACATAGCACACCTCTCCTCAATAAGTCGGTCGATTTGACACCTCATCCGTGGGTCTGTGACAAACGGTGCCGGAGGAGTAGCGTGCCAAAGTTTTGAAAAAGTGAATAGTATTTACAATACTAGAAAGTACAATTCCTGAAGAAATTGTGAGTGGTGCTTGCCGTGGCAAAACTCGGGGCCCTGTTATTGCAAGTGACTGCAACATGTCTGTCAAGCACACCCTATATGATATTGTGTGTGATATTTAAAGGCTATTTACCAGTCTGAGTCAAAAGAGCCCAACAATGATTGTGTGTGTTGTGTGTGTTAATTGCCATCATTTTTTATTGAAAGCAAATACCTTTCCAGTGTGATATTTGATGACAAAAGGGAAAGGAGTGGACTCTCCCGAACGCGGGTTCGAAGCCACGTCAATCACATCAAAATGATGCACCGTAAACCACCCGCTTAACTGACTGCGCCACTGACTAACACATAAAGACAAGGCAACAATAGGTCTTAAAACAAAAAAAAATTTGCCCTAGGCAGACAACATGATCACACTTATGTTAAAGAATTATAGATACAAACACATTATGTTTTACTTTTATAATGAGTAGAATAATTGTAACAAAAGAAAGAAAATAGAGGCTGTGTCACCTGCTCTGAGTTATTCCCAAAATGCCTTAAAATATAAATCATATTCTGTCGTAATTGTGAATAATATTTTATTTTAATAATTGTCATGTGTGTTAATTGTCATATTTTTTTTTAATTGAAAGTAAATACCTTTCCAATGTGATGGCAAAAGGAAGAGAAATGGACTATGCCGAACGCGGATTCGAAGCCATGTCAGTCACGTCAAAACAAAACTATGCATCATAAACCACCCGCTTACCTGACTGCGCCACTAGATATGACACTATACAGTGGCACTAATAGGTAAAAGCAAAGCGTGCGGGCCAGCCGTTAATTTAGGCAGACAGCATGATCACAATTATGATTAAGGGATTATAGACACAAACACATTATGTTTTACTTTTACAATAATTACAACAAAATAAAATAATGAATTCAACTTTAAAGCAGCCCTAAATATAGAGCCATGTCTGGTCGGAACAGTCGGAGAGCGGGAGAAAAAAAAATCCCGCGCAGACCTGTAACTTACTGCACACTGCACTTGCATTTACTACACGAATGTAATAATAAATAAAATAAAAGTGATCATATGTTTATTATCTTATTTTTTTCCATCTATAGAAACATTTCTTTAGATTTATTTTACACTTATTGGGGCATATTGCTTTATCCCATGCTGTTAGAGTGAAAAGGTTATTTTTTTTAGCTATATATGGCAACCGTTTTAAAGTATATTTAGAACATTAGTTACCGTGAAGACATAATTCGACATGCCTGGAAAAATGCTCTTTAATTGAATGAAGTGGGTGGCTCTTAAAAGAGCCGTTGTTGCTGCTTCATCGTTGGAGTTCCACCCGCAGAGCTTCCGTGATGTTGCTGCGCAGAAGCTCATTACCCTCAGGGCTCAGGTGGACTCCGTCTCTGCAGAGATGAGTCACGCCGATGTTTCGGTGCCGAATGCAGCGCATCCGTCTCCCGGCCAAGAAGTCGGATATCGCGCTGTTCAGCCACCGGCGGCTCCTCTCGATCCCGTAGGACGTCCTGCCAGTCCGACCTCTCCAGTTCAGACGTGGCAGAATGCCCGAAAAGAGGATCCTGGTGTTGGGGAACAGTCTGAAGACTTCCACCAGGTCGGCCTTCACCTCCCGAAGAAAATCAGTACGGCGAAGGCCTTCCCGGCACAGACTGTTCCCTCCCAGGTGTATGACCAGGACCTCCGGAGCAGGAGCCTTGGCCCAGAGAGAGCGCAACACTGGAAGCAAGTGTTCCCAGCGTCTGCCCCCTCTGCCTTCCCAAGTCACCTTGGCGCTAAGACCAAAGCTCCTGTCCATGCCCTGTGCACACACATGAGAGTGCAGCCTTCGAACAATGGAGCTACCAACTAACCAGACAGAAGGAATGCGATTGTCAGCCATCTCGAAGAAGAGTGAAGAAGCAGCAGCGGTTGCCTCAGTATTTATAATGGAGTATCATTCTGTTGTGCATTTCCGCCTTAAAGGGACAGTACCTAATTCTACTTGTTACAGTATATGCACGATTTATACAGCTAAGGTCACTGGATTTTTTAAAAAAAAAATTTATTAAAGGTACAATAAATGTTTGCATATGTACACTGACATTTCCTATTGACACACATTTTAGCAACATTACAAGATTTTAAAAAAAGCCTGGTTGGTATGTAAACGTGCTTTATTACAGTAAAATTACCCCGAACTGCATGGAAATCATATTATATTGTAATTGTATATTTATTAGCTTCATGTTTCTTTGGTTTTATGCCTAAATCTATCAATATGTCTCCATTTATGCACACTTCAGGATTAAAACACCATTTAGAATGTGCATGCTCATTACTGCCATAGCAATATCAAAGGTGTAGTGTCTTACATTTGTCAAATGATAGTTTGTTAGCATGAAGTAAGACTGATGAATGTTTTATTGTGCAGTGAACACTGAACAAATACTCATTAGATATGTGATTTTAAATTAGTTTGAAGCACAGACATGTATATAACGAGTATATAAAAAGCCATTTTAAAGGACCATCTATCTGTCACTATACCTGGATCTCTGTAGTTCAAAATGTATTGTTAATTGAGGCTGGTAAATTAGTTTTACTGAGGAAATACTATACAGCATCAGATTTAAACCCAGAACATTTTTTTTTCTCACCATCACATTCAGGAGCATACATTTACAAAATGGACATATGTACCGATTCACTTACATGAGGAATCCCAGGAATGTATTATAGTTGATCTAAGGATGATAAGCATTAAACATGACTCTCAATTTCATTACTATGGCTGGTCATTTACCAAATTATCACAAACGTCAGATGTTGATGTAATGCACAAGTATGCCTGTTGGAAACTGAGAATTGAATGGATAATTTTGCATGCAACAGTCACACAATATTTGATTATAAAATGATGAAGAAAGACAAAACCATGAAATTATGTTAAAAAATGTACTTTTATTTAATTAATGGCAATTTGGATCGCACTTAGTCTGGAACCTCACCCTTAAGCAAGCCGCTTACTCTTACAGCCGTTTCACACTGCAAGCTTGAGCAGCGCATGAGCAGTGTATATGTTTTCCAGTGTGCATGACAAGCAAAGAGTGCATTGACACAGAGTGTGTGTGTAGTTTTGCTGACGTGAAGCTCATGCTTGCAGTGTGAAACGGCCGTTAGGGATCACTGGAACACACAAGCCTTTCCACCAACGACAAGGTGGCGATCCTTGGAAAGGAACATTCACTCTCCATTCATTCTTTATCTAACACTCACTCTCTCACTCACTCACACACACACACACACACACAAACGCGCAGTCTATAACAAACGCATACACACTCACATGCACACAAGGAGACAAAAAAAAAACAGTTTAGTATTACACATTATTTGTTTGCATTTGTATTACCTTAAAACTAAATGAACCAAACCTGATTATGGACATCCGCAGTGCTGACATACTTTACCCCTGTGCTTCTAGCTGTGCTTGTTCAGTCTTTAGCGTTGTCCTCAACGCCATACACATGTGGTCCCGTCCCCTGGGCATGAAATTGAGAAATGAATATTGGGATCACTAAAAACACAAGTACTAAAAAAAATGTAAGAGATAAATAAAAGTAAACTCACCAGAAAACCTTGCAGAAAGAAATGAGTCCATATATTGGTGTCCAGCTTCCTCTCAGACATTCTGACTTCAAATGGCCGGTTTCTGAAAAACATCAAAACCAATATTAGATTTAACAGTTTCCTCCAAATGTGGTTATGATGTGCAGTGGTACAGTGACTTAAGCGAGATGTTTAAACACCTAGCTTCATATGGTATTGCGCACTGATGTCCGGTCACAGACAGCACTGCTGTCGTCTCCAAATTCTTCCTGCACACATCGACAACAGGATAAAAGGGGACTTTATAAAATGCATCAAATACAAATTGTCACAAATCGTACAGACTGAACACAAATTCAACTTAAAACTTGTATTATAAGGTAAAAAATCACAACAAACATTAAATTACAACAGTTTATTACCATGTATTGCTTTACCTTGCTGTCCTCGTGTCTCACTGCCACTGTCTGTGTCGTCCCTGGAGCTGGCACATGACTCCTCACTGGATCCGCCGCTGCCGCCGTGTCCTCCCTGGAGCTGCTGCACTACTAATACGTCGCTAATACGAGGCGTTTTTTGGTTACGAACGTCACAAAATCTCGAGCCGACCGTACAACGCACAATCAAACTGCAACCCAGCCATACGCGCCAACCCATAGCATTGGCTGTCCTAGCCCCATGTTATGGTTCCGTATGACTCATCTCAACACAACCATACGCGCCGCCAAACCCATTAGGACTAAGGCTGTTGCCCCAGCTGTTGTCGTTAATGCAGATTCAGTGGCCCAATGGGTTGGTTCCGTATGGCATACTAGCTAAACGCACAACAATAGCCATCTACAACACAAAGTCACGTACGCAAAATACAGTACACCGCATTTTGATAGCTATGATAACAACCCATTAGGACTAAGGCTGTTGCCCCATCTGTTGTCGTTAATGCGGATTCAGTGGCCCAATGGGTTGATTTTGATTCTAGCTAAGCGCGCCGCAATAGCCATTTACGACAAAAACTCACGTACGCAAAATACAGTACACCGGGTTATGATAGCTATGATAACTATGTAACACACCCGCCTGAAGGCACAAATCCGGATGAGAGATGTAGATGTGATCCAGGAGTGTGCGTTTTTTGGTCGTTGCTGTGGTGATCAGTTGCGCGTATCCCTTTGACTGGAACAATTCCAAAACCGCTTTTTTCCCTGTACCCAAGAGGTCCTCGTTGAAGTCGCCACAGACAATGACGGGATGTTTTTCCGCTATCTCCAAATAATCTAAAAGGCTCTTCACATTGTCCAAAAAGTCTTTGAGACTATAGCTCGGTGGCCGGTAGACGGCGGCGATCGTCAATTGGACGGGACTATCCACTTTGATGACGACAAACTCCAGATCGGTCACATTTTGTATAAATTGCCGAGGCTGAGCTGAAATATGCTCTTTACAAAATATGACAACGCCACCTCCATCTTTCTTTGCAATTTCTTGGTGCGTCGAGTAGGAGACTTGCCTATTTCGCATAAATGCGTTGTATCCTTGCAGTTGCAGATGGGGTGAAATGAACGATCCGGTCAGGTGAGTTTCCGTCATGCAAAGAATATCTGCCAAAAGCAGTTCGTGGTGTCTTCGGATATCCTCGATGTGGGATGACAGTCCCTCCGTGTTGTGATGGACGATTTTGAAGTGTTGATCCACTTCAGTCTCCCTCGTCTTCTGTAAAAGCGGCATGATTCCGCCAAACGACGCTCGTGTCATATTCCGTAACGAGGCCGTGACCGCAGAATCAGCATAAATCTTTTTCTCGTTGAAGTCCGTGATGTGCAGTCCACGGAGCGAGGTCGTCCTGCTGAGCGCGACGTAGGCCATTCCCGGCTCGAAAATCTTCTTAAGCGACACTACGGCACTCTGCATGGTCATCCCTTGAACTTTGTGAGCCGTGCAGGCGTAGGCCAACTTGATGGGGAACTGGCGACGAACCACTCCTTTCCTCAGGCTTTCCTCGGACCTCTCGATGTACACCAGGTCGTCGTCTTCACCTTGCACCTTTCTGCGGTGATTCTTGCCGGCGTTGGGGTTGTCCAGCGTCAGTCCAAGCATCTGAACGGTCTCGGTTCCATCTTTTGTCTTACGGACAATATTTGAAACCTTCCCGAATGATCCGTTCACGAGTCCCTCCTCAACGTCCAGGTTCCTGGTCACCATTATGCGCGCTCCCAGCGCAATTTTAACGGTGTCGAGCAGGTCGGTTTTTTTCCCGACGACGGGCTTCATTTGCCTCTTCATCCCTCCCGTCCTCGGGTCCTTCCTGTAGTCTTCTGCGTTTACGATGACGATGTCAGTGTGAAGAGCGTCGATTGTTTCGGAGTTGTGTCTGTGGACTTCCTTGTTTGTGGCAAATATGTGCAGTGCATCACACGGGCAGTCTTCGGGGTTCTTCACGGCCTGAAGTAGCAACGCTCTATCGGCTTCTCGGAGGTCGCCGGACTTGGGCTTAACACGCAGCCGGTTCAAAAGCTGGGCAAAAGCAAGGTCCTCTTTCTGACGCATGATCTCTGTGAGGGTAATCATCTGGAAATGGTCTTTCCAGAAGTCCAAAACATCCTCTTCGAAGACGCACAGTGGTTTGGCTTTACCCAGAGGTGGCAGTTGGTAAAAGTCACCCACCGCGAGAACAGAGACCCCACCGAAAGGTTTCTTGCTGCCTTTGATTTGCTGAAATCTCCAGTTTACGTAGGCAAAAAGATCCTTTGAAATCATGGAGATTTCATCAATGATTAGAATTTGGACGTCGCGCAATACAGCTCGCAGCTCATCTAGAGCATTCCCGAGTCCCTGATACGGCGGTTTCAGGTTCCGCGGGAGTTTAAGAAAGGAATGCAGCGTTTTGCCCGAAATATTGTACGCTGCCGTTCCAGTAAACGCGCTCAAGATTACCGTGGGCACGGAGAGATCCCCTTCCTCTCGGATTTGAGGCAGTTGTCTCAAAATTTTCGACGCTTCCGTGTAGATGCACTTGATGACGTGCGATTTGCCACAACCCGCACCACCCGATACGAAGTAGTAAAACGGTTCTGGATTTTGACCCCACACGCGCTGCTGACACCACTGGCAGACAGTGTAAAATATGGCTGCCTGCGTCTCGTTGAGACTTCGAAACAACGCCCTAACGAATTCGGCACTCATCTGGGGTTCCTCTACTTGCGGTACAACTCCGTCCCCGTGTTCCAGAATGCGGTATTCTGGAACATCGTCTTGTACAGCACTCTCCCCCTCCGGATTAACGTCTTCTCGTTCCGCAACGCACTCCAAGCGGTCGACTTCGACTTCAGGTGCAAAAGCAGTCCACGCGTTCTCGGACGGTCCCTGCTGTTGCAGCTGATCGAACGCCTTGTCGACTTCTTCGCTGTTTTTCTCGAATTTCTCTTGGCGTGCTTGCACGATGGCACGAACAGGCATCAGGAGACCCGGGTGTGTGGGTAGCTCCACGGATGCGCTAGTGTAAAACTGCTCATACGTTGGAAATCGATGAGGTTTTAACTGTTCGTTGGAACGATGGGGCATGTAAAGTTTGACTAATCTACCGTAAAATTTTTCGGGTTGTTTTTCTTTTGAGAATCGCGCGTACCTAATAACCGCAGGCTTACCGACGCTTCTTTTTTGGAAATAGCCCATACCGTTTAGCAGCCGGTGAACATTTTTCCCTTTCGTTTGTTGACCGTAAACGATGCGGCATTCGGAAACGAAATCGGCCAGACACATGATCTCGAACTCTCGGGTTCGAGGCCTTGCTCTGTATTTATCGATGATCCCCGACATCCAGACGTCCTCTGAATCGGGATCTTTATTTAGTAGCGCGCTAATCGGGAGACTCATCTTAAGCGCGTCGTCGTCGGTCGGTACGAACACGACGCTTCGCGAACACTTCTTTAACGGTAAGCTGCATGTTCGCGCCACGGACTCCTGCGCGCTTACCTGCCTATGTTTGGAGTACGCCTGCATTATGTGCTTCATTTCGTCCTCCTCGTTCACGTTACTTTCGCGCACGTGCTTGACGACGTTCTTTAGCATTTCGCCCATTTCGTGCTCCGGCTTGGAAATGTACGACAACATGTACATGATGCAGCTAAAAGCATCAATAACGTACTGAATGTCCATGTTGGCGTTCCATGCCCTCAACAAATCGGGATTGTATCCGTTCACCCAAGCCTCCTTTGGCTCACGCTTCAGCAAAATCACGTTGTTATTGGACAGTGCCTCGACGGAATTAGCGTAATCGTCCGCGCTCATTTTACACTGGGCCAGCAGCTCTGACAGGCTGTTGAAGGAGGCTTGGGGATCGTTCAACAAATCCCACACCGGCTTGAGTTTGTCTTTGGCGTCGCTCATCGCTTTTAGTTCGGCCGCGCGTCGCTTCGCCCTTTTTCGGTCGTCTTTGCGCTTCTGTTCGTCGACGGGGTTCAGCGGTTGGGGACGAGCGTTACCGTTTTGGGGCGCAAACATGCAGCTTCCCGACGCGTCGTCGTCGTCCTCTTCTTCGGGACGTGGCGGTCGCGGACGAGTTATCGTGGTGCTAGTCACCGGTAGCTTAGGGAAGCCAAATCTACATAATACATTTCCCTTCTTGCAAGATTTGGAGTGATTCCGGCTGTGAAGCTGAACTTCGGTGACGATGCGATGAAGCTCAGGATCAGAGTCGGAATCGGGCAACCGGCAGGATATGTAGCGGTCGATAAAGTCGCACACTTCCTTATCCTGTTCGCTCTCAAACTCCGGCGCATCCTTTATCCAAGCAAGGAGATGGATATGTGGGCTTCCTCTAGCTTGAAACTCAACCCTGTAAAAGTAGTCCTCGACTTTACCGATGGGTTCGGCGGGCGACAACAGCAGATGAGTCATGAGCGCGTCGACGCGTTTCTCAAACATGCGCATTACCGTGACGGGGTTGCTACGGAGCACGTCGCATTTCGTGTTCCAGTCGAGCTCGGAAAAGTCGATTTGTTCACCTTGCTGGGCCTTGATCGCGGTTATGATTTCAGGCCATCGCATTTCGGCTGCGCTGAACGTGCAAAAAAACGTCGGCTTCCCTAACTGTCTAATCATAGCCTGCAGATCTCTCAAAGTTTTCTCCCAGTAAGCTGGAGAGCCTCTCAACGGTTGCATAAAACGCGTGGCGTCTCTGTTGTGGACTAAGCGCTCGATTTCGCGATTATCTTGAAGCAGCTTGTTCGAAATTCGTCTGCCATCTCTAGTTACCGGTTTACCTTTTCGCAACTGGATAGACATGCTGTTTCTAGCCAGTTGCGTTTCCGTCACAAACTGCGCGAAGAAAAGGTAGCTCTGATCTTTGGCGAAACGAGTATCCACGCCGAACAATCGGACGTTGAAATACATACTCGGACTTATGGATACTTGTCTCGCCTCGTCAATTGTGTTCTGTCCGGTCGGAAATTGAACGGGGAACGCCATGGCTTCCAGCTTAGGGATCTTGAAAAACCCGACAGGCTTTTGTCCTTGCGCAGGCGCGATGCTAAAAACCCCCTCGCCGTACGACATGATCTCTTGCGCGATGTCAGGCGGCTGCATACACGTGTCTAACGTGAGACCCGGTCGGAGTTCGTCCTTTTCCTCTACACTAACGTTTTGCTCGTCCCGCTCGGCAACATCGACCGGTTGTTGTTCTTCCTCCCTATCGTCGTCGTTTTCGTTGTCTAAGTCGAACGTCGCCGTTTCTCTTATGGAGATGTCCCGGTACTCGGAATGTATCGCTTTCAGCGTCGCTAAAGCTGAAAGCACGTTACGCATGTCAACGGTAAGAAAGTGCTGATAACCTTTGAAATTTATGTGTCTCTTAAGCTTGACCTGCAGCAGCTGGGACTCACTGCTAGGTCTTGGGAGAGAGTTAACCGTCTTCTCCACTTCAGAGGGCACACAAACAACAGAGCCATGCACCGCTCGCTGCCTTCCCTTGGGCAAAGCAATTAT
Organism: Pseudorasbora parva; assembly: GCF_024679245.1. Classification (NCBI taxonomy): domain Eukaryota; kingdom Metazoa; phylum Chordata; class Actinopteri; order Cypriniformes; family Gobionidae; genus Pseudorasbora; species Pseudorasbora parva. The sequence continues at coordinate 109,581 of NW_027125108.1, read as the reverse complement.
TTTAGCAAACGGTAAAATTTTTGCGACGAGTTGGCGTTCGAGGACATTCAATTGGAGCAGTTCCGCCGGGATGGGTGGCAATTCCAGTCGGTTAGCTGCTGCGATCGAAGACATGTGGCCTCTTTTAAGATGGCTGTCACACGTGTGGCAAATCCACTCCTCTGTTCTCTCTAGCGGAACGACGCATGGACTTGAGCAGGCACGATCACAGGCGTGGACATACTTCCCGGTCAAGCAAGACGCGGCAACTTGAACGTTTTTTACGTAATTCGATCTGTTACAGGCCTTGACCTGATCTGGAAACAGGGCTCTGTGACAGACCGTGCAGACATGTGTTGGCCCATGTCGAATCTTGCATCGGAACGCATTAATGGCACTCTCGATCGCTTGGCCAACAATGGCACTCTCAATTGCTTGGCCAACCAAAGGCTGCGGTGTTTCCTGGCTAAAGCAGATGTACGGTCTGTATTTCCTTTTAATTCTGAGTGCGCATTGCAACCGATGCAGGATCCGATACGAGACATCACCGACGCATTTTTCCGACTTGCGCAGCGTACATCGCAGGATGTGATGTGCTCTAAACTCCGGGTCACCCGCATATCGCTTAGCCATGTACGCTTTCATTTTACTCTGGAACAGAGTATCCGTCCTATATCGCGTAAGCATGTACTCTTTCATTTTAGTCTGGTACAGAGTATCCGTATTGTACCGTCTAACCACGTACGCTTTCATTTTATTTTGGAAATTAGTATCGCTTCTATAACGCCTAACCACGTACGCTTTTTTTTTACTCTGGAAAAGAGTATCTGTCCTATACCGCTTAACCGTGTACGCTTTCATGTTACTCTGGAAAAGAGTATCTGTCTTATACCGCCTAATCATGTAATTTTTCTTTTTATTTCGGATTCGAGTGTCCTGATTATACTTTATCCTAGTTGCTGCTTTTTTATTTGTTTGGTATTGCAAAGAAGTGACATACCTCTGTCTCTCATAATCACTTTTTTTTTGTTTTTTGATTGCATAAAATTGTGGTGTGTCCTTATGTTCTTGAGCTCGTTTTGAAATGTTTAAAATTTTGCGTATTTCTTTTCTGCGCCGGTGCTTATTTCTTTTATCTATCAAACACTGTGTTTTTGCTTCTGAGCTAACACGATTTACTTTTGCTCCAACATTTGTTTCTGGTTCGGGTGTAGCTAACGTCACTTTCGATGCCTGTTCAGAAACCGATGGTGAAGGTAGTCGCCCAGACTGCTGCTCGGTTTCGAACGACACCGGCATGAATTCATAGTTTGCTTTATCTCCACGATCCTGGAAGACCTTGAGGAGTCTGTCAATCATGTCACCCAGGTGGGTAAAAGTCAACATGACTGCAGTTCCATGACCGGTTGGATGGGGCAAGCCTTCTGCAGTTCGTGAGTGCGAATCAAAGAATCCATACCTTCCACATCGGTCTCTGAACACCGCGATGCACTCTGGAGAAACGATCAGAAGTGCATGGCTAACATCTGTAGTGAGGCACTGCAGTCTTTCAGTGAGAGGAATCCACCACCCTTCCATGTCAGGGGTCCCTCTGGCTCGTAGATATCCCATCATCACTTCAGACTTCAGCACCTGATGTGCTCGGTTAAACGACGACACGCTTATTGGTACTTCCTCCATAGTGAGATGATCGTTATTAAAGCGTCTTTCAGCCATAAGCTGCATTTTAACGCCGACATACAACGCATCCCCGTCCTCTAAAACTCTATCGAGGTCCGGCATTTTAAACCGAATCCCTTCGTTCAGATTGGCCAAGAATGTCAACGCGACGCACGTGCACTGATGATTCCTGGAGAAAACATCATATCTAACATCGTTCTGGCAATGAGACGCCTGCACAGACAAAACCCTACCTTCCGCGAACATTCGACCCGAAAACTGAGGTACAGCAGCCGCAGTGCTTGCCTGTTCAACCTGTAAATAAATAATTGAGAATAAAAGAGACAATGAATAAGTGTGTGTGAGAGAATGAATAAGTGTGTGTGTGAGAGAGAGAGAATGAATAATTGTGTGTGTGAGAGAATAAGTGTGTGTGTGTGTGTGTGAGTGAGAGAGAGAGAATGAATAATTGTGGGTGTGTGTCTGTGAGTGAGAAAGAATTAATAAATGTGTGTGTGTGTGTGAGTGAGAAAGAATGAATAAGTGTGTGTGTGTGTGTGTGTGTGTGTGAGAGAATGAATAAGTGTGTGTGTGTGTGTGTGTGTGTGTGTGTGTGTGTGTGTGTGTGTGTGTGTGTGTGTGTGAGAATGAATAAGTTTGTGTGGGTGTGTGTGACAATGAATAAATGTGTGAGAGAGAGTAAGTGAGTGTCAGAGTGATGGTGTGAGAGTGATAGTGATAGAGAGTGATAGCAATAGTATGTGAGTGTGAGTGTGTGAGAGAATGAATAAGTGTGTAATTTGACAACATCGACAGTACCTTGTTAGTCGTGGAGGGTTGATCCTTCAGGTCCTCCTTTTGCCAACGCATTTGTTGAGCCCGAGATCTCTTTCCTTTGCGCGGCATCCTTTAAAATATCAAGACATAAAAAGAAATTAGACAAAAAAAATTGTTCTTGACAAAATTATCTGATTAACTCATTTGAGTGAGGTAACTATAAAAACCAGAGTATCATATCATCAAAAGTAACCATTGATTTATTTTTAATCCTCAAGTAGTGCATATTGAAATACACTTCTTTATTAGTCACATTCCTTTTAACAGGACATTCTCACTTTAATAGGAGCTTACTTTTAAAGTTCTCCCGATGTAACAGCTGTTGAACCTGAAACGAGAAAACCTGCAGTACTCTCAGGTAGAAAAAACAGTTAAACAACAATAAAAGTGTAATACTAGATTTATACTGTGTATTTGATGTTTTTTTTGTTTTTGTTTTTATAAAGAAAGCAACAATGAAAGTATAGTAAAATGAACTTTATGAGAGTATAAAAAGAATAAGCAGAAAAATAACTAGTTAAGATTTATAAATGTAAATTTAAAAAAAAGAACTGTCTATTAAACTAAAAAATAAAATGCTATATTTAAAAGAAAGATGATTATAGAAAAAAAACTACCAATAACAGCTTTAATGTTTTTTTTTTCTGTAAGTAAAAAAAGTAGAAAGAACAAATGAACTGCTCCCCGTGGAAAACAGCAAGACACAAGGATCCTAAAAAAGAAACACAAATAAAAAGGACAGATTAGGTCACAGGAACTACAAATACGGAGATGTGACGAAATACTTTTTTAAAAATATTACTCTAAACCATATTAATACTGACCAAGGCGTGCAGCAGATGATGCAGGTCGTGCTCTGATCAGTCAGTCTGAAAAAGAACAATGGCAACATAATGACAACTTAACTCAAGTCAACTATGCATAACTTGCTTGCATGTTAAATAATAATTATATTTTTTATAGAATATAATTTAGAAGCTGTATATCAAATATGCAGCCTAAAGATGAGATGAACTGGTCACCTATCAGATTTACCACTAGAGATACTGGGATAAGCTCCAGCATCTCTATATTGAACAAGTGGTTTGGAGAACGGATGGGTGATGTGGTCTTAATTATTTGTAGTATAATCAAAACAATTTTAATTTTAATAGTTTCTGTGACCCTAATATTTTTTTTAAAACTATTTATTTCCTTATCAAGTCAAATCTTTTTGTATATGTGGCCATGTCACTAATTAAAGTCTTACCTCAAAGGCCAGGAAGGTTTGTGAAAGTATTCTGAAACAGAGAAAGAAAAGTCATAGAAGTGAAGACCACACTTACAACCCCTGTGACTTTAAATTGAATGGCAAAGATTGATAAAACTTTTTTTTTTTTTAAACAGTTATGCTTTAAAGTCTGTGTTGTTGCTAATTCCATTTCTAAAAAATATTTAAAATGTCTAAATACATTTTATGTAATTGGAATATAAAATCATAAAAACATTAAAATGTCATGAATGGACAATAATCTTTGGACAAATATTCTGTATTACAATAAAAATATCTCCTAACTATTACTGAAGTAAAATCTAGTGATTTTGTATTGTATTGATAAGCTGTAACGTTACTTAAGAATAGCACAAGGAAAAAATGAATGTCATCTCTCCATCACCACTCCCCAAAATAAAATGGCGCTGAGAATGTCGCCACATCAATGCGTTCATATCAATGCACATAGGTTATGCATTACTATTTAAAAAAAAACAAAATGGCTGCGCATACAGCGAAGCGGTTGTCTCTACTCAAACCCTTAGTCTCAATCATCTCCCTAGTTCAGTGGTCAGGGCACTGATAAGGGAGTCAGCCCATTGACTTATGTCCCAGGTCAGTGCCCTGACTAGTGCACTAGGGAGCGGATTGAGCCGCAGCCCATTCAAATCGACAGCACGGACTTCTACTGCATTTACCACGTGATCGCACGGCGCGAAAATCAAAAGTTCGACTCTGTCGAGTAATAAGCTCTCTTAAAAACTCCTGTGATATTCAATAAAGTCATGTACACTGCATAGTGAATTAAATACATCATATTTGCAGATTGTTGTTTAAAATTAGAGAACTCTGTGAGCGAATGTCTAACAGAGGCCTCACCGGATTTATTTACCGGTGACAAATCTAGCCGCATTCGATTGGACAAACCGTTACTAAACTCACCAATGCACTGTCAACGCCACATTTGATCGACAAGAACGCATATAAATGCAGCAATCGACACTTCTCGTTGTAATCTATGCATCCATGTGCATGTAAAATACAACAAACGGCTAATATATGCTACTATTACATTTTACATCATCACAGTGGAAGCTGCAGCTTAACAAAGTGAAAAACGATAAGCCAAATGTTAAACTCCGTCCTCACGCATGAATGTAAGCTAAAAGGACTTATATACATCAAACACACACACAACATGATTTTACGTTTTACACACAAAAATAGATGAGTGGCTAGCTATATAATTACTTATAAATTATACACATTAACATCTACAAACACAAAGGTACCTTCAATGTCAACAAAACTGATAAAATATATACCTCATATTATAATAGGATTAATATTACTTACATTCTATTATAATAAAGAGCTATATGTGACATTACAAGGGTTTATAACGCAGCATATATAAGAACAGCCATTTCGCTTACCTCAGGAGATGAGAGTGGGACGATCTTCAGTCAGAGTTGGCGCTCGTTGGTGCCGCCAGCCAATCAGCAGCGAGCTTTGATTGGACAACCAATAAAATGACTTTTTCTTCACTTTGGGTAATTTTCAAAGATGATGAGAACAATAAGAAATAAAATATAATAATTATGTTATATAAATCATAACAATAATGTAAATTTCGATCACCATACTCTAAATATATTATTTTATACTGGCTTTTTTTTTTTTTTTTTTAAAGTGATAGGTCTGTATTAAAGTTAATGAGAGAGTGATCGTAATTTGACACCTCTATCAGCCATAATCCATCTCCCTGCTTCCTCTTATAGAAATGAATAAATTCAGAAGTGGAACATTTTATTACTATTATTATTATTATTATTATTATTATTATTATTATTATTATTACTCCTCCTCCTCCTCCTCCTCCTCCTCCTCCTCCTCCTCCTCCTCCTCCTACTACTACTACTACTACTACTATTATTATTATTATTATTTGTTTTTTCCAAAAATTATAACTTTTAGAGTTAACTTTATAGAGGTTCACCCTGCTATACTTACAGTAAGCAGGAAATCATCATCCTCTTTTATTAATATAATATAATAATACAATGGGTGTATGTATAAGATTATAACGTGTATGATAAATAATGCACATTCTAAAAAAATCTATAAGAAATTAATGCCTAAATGTATTAAGCAAACAGCAGAGAAAAAAAAATCTTTGTTACACTGTCACTAGGGCAATGTAAATGATTACTAGGGTTTTGATAAGTGGTTGCTATAGTAAACTGGGTGGATGCTAAGGTGTTGGTAGGCTGTTAAGATGTTCTAGGTTGTTATTAAGGTGTTGCTGTGTGCTTGCTGAGATGTTCTGTACATTTTCTATGCTGTTGCTAAGTGTTCTGAGTGGTTGCAAGGCAGTTGCTAAGGTGTTCAAAGTTGTTACTAGGGAGTTGATAGGCAGTTGCTAAGGTATTGTAGATGGTTGCTAGGTCATTGTTGGGTGGTTGCTAGGGTGTTCTGGGTGGTTGCTGAGGTATTGTGGGTGGTTGATAGGGCATCGCTATGCAGTTGCTATGGTATTCCGGGTGGTTGCTAGAGTGTTGCTAGGGTGTTGCTAGGCTGTTGCTAGGCTGTTGCTAGGTGGTTGCTATGGTGTCCCGAGTGGTTGCTAGGGTGTTCTAGGTTGTTGCTAGGCTGTTGCTAGGCTGTTGCTAGGCGGTTGCTATGGTGTCCCGAGTGGTTGCTAGGGTGTTCTAGGTTGTTGCTAGGCTGTTGCCAGGCTGTTGCTAGGCGGTTGCTATGGTGTCCCGAGTGGTTGCTAGGGTGTTCCTGGTGGTTGCTAGGGCGTTGCCAGGTGGTTGCTAGGGTGTTCTGGGTGGTTGCTAGGGCGTTGCTAGGCGGTTGCTAGGGTGTTCTGGGTGGTTGCTAGGGCGTTGCTAGGGTGTTGCTAGGCGGTTGCTAGGGTGTTCCTGGTGGTTGCTAGGGCGTTGCTAGGTGGTTGCTATGGTGTTCTGGGTGGTTGCTAGGGCGTTGCTAGGCGGTTGCTATGGTGTTCTGGGTGGTTGCTAGGGCGTTGCTAGGTGGTTGCTAGGTGGTTGCTATGGTGTTCTGGGTGGTTGCTAGGGCGTTGCTAGGGGGTTGCTAGGGTGTTCTGGGTGGTTGCTTGGGTGTTGCTAGGGTGTTGCTAGGCAGTTCCTACGGTGTTCTGGGTGGTTGCTATGACGTTGCTATGTGGTTGCTAGGGTATTCTGAGTGGTTGCTATGGAGTGGCAGCATCCCATAATGATTCCCCAAAATCCCCTTGCCAGTATGGATGATATATACCAACCCCCATGTCTCTATGATTTTCTGATGTAGAGATCTGTACAGTTGCTAGGGTACTCTGTTTGGTTGCTATGGAGTGGCTTGGCACCATCCCATAATGCTACCCCAAAATCCCCTTGCCAGTATGAATGATATAAACCAACCCCCGTGTCTCTATGATGTACTAATGCAGAGATATAGCTCTTGCTAAACAGTTGCTAGGGTACTCTGTTTGGTTGCTATTGACGGGCTTGGTAGCATCCCATAATGATACCCCAAAATCCCCTTGCCAGTATGAATGATATAAACCAACCCCCGTGTCTGTACGATTTTCAGATGCAGAGATCTGAACAGTTGCTAGGGTACTGTGTTTGGTTGCTATGGAGTGGCTTGGCACCATCCCATAATGATTCCCCAAAATCCCCTTGCCAGTATGAATGATATATACCAACCCCCGTGTCTCTATGATGTTCAGATGTGGAGATATACACTGTGGATTTGGGTTGTTAGGGTGCTTGATAATGGTTGCTAGGGAGTGGCTAGGAGGTGTTGAAGGTGATTTGTGATTGGCCGTTGATGCCCTGAGTCAATCAAACCCACCCCCATGTTTCTATGACACTCCTATCCAGAGATATAACTTTGATCTTTTTCAATGGAAGTCTATGGGATCGGTTGTTAGGGAGCTCTAAACGGTTGCTAGGGCGTGGCTTAATAACATCATCATGATCCTGAGATAGTGATTGGTTGTCTGAGTAGATTGGGCCCACCCCCTTGTGTCTGTGAGTCTGTGAAACAGAGCTATGCTCAATACAAAATCCCTATGGGATTTACCATTGAATGAGAAACGCATGCGTTGCATGCGTTTCATGGGACGACCCTCCCCATGTTAAGTCAATGGGCCTTTTTTTCGATTTTTGGGGAGCTCTAGCACCCCAGGGGTACAACTTACAACCCTTTGAGATGTGTGTGCTGAGAGATCCTATCAGCCCCTTCAATTTTCGTGTAATATATGTGTGTGTTTGAGATCCTCGCTCGGAGCTACGAGGGGTCAAAGTTTCGCCCCATCAATTGTCAATGGCACTTTTGGGCTACGTTTGCACCCCTGGGGCACACACCGTACCCCCGATCCCTTAGCAGAGATATAGCACACCATTCCCGTATAGGTCGCCAACTTTGGCTATTTAGTGGTTGGGGTTTGACAAAATTTGTGTGAGGAGAAGCGCGCCGAAATACGTGGTCGGAAGAATAATAAGAATAAATATAAACCAACCCCCATGTCTCTACGATTTTCAGATGTAGAGATCTGAACAGTTGCTAGGGTACTTTGTTTGGTTGCTATGGAGTGGCTTGGCACCATCCCATAATGATTCCCCAAAATCCCCTTGTCAGTATGAATGATATATACCAACCCCCGTGTCTCTATGATGTACTAATGCAGAGATATAGGTCTTGCTAAACAGTTGCTAGGGTACTCTGTTTGGTTGCTATGGAGTGGCTTGGCAGCATCCCATAATGATTCCCCAAAATCCCCTTGCCAGTATGAATGATATAAACCAACTCCCGTGTCTCTATGATGTTCAGATGTAGAGATATACACAGTGGATTTGGGTTGTTAGGGTGCTTGATAATGGTTGCTAGGGAGTGGCTAGGAGGTGTTGAAGGTGATTTGTGATTGGCCGTCGATGCCCTGAGTCAATCAAACCCACCCTCATGTTTCTATGAGACTCCTATCCAGAGACATAACTTTGATCTTTTTCAATGGAAGTCAATGGGATCGGTTGTTAGGGAGCTCTAAACGGTTGCTAGGGCGTGGCTTAATAACATCATCATGATCCTGAGATAGTGATTGGTTGCCTGAGTAGATTGGGCCCACCCCCTTGTCTCTGTGAGTCTGTGAAACAGAGCTATGCTCAATACAAAATCCCTATGGGATTTACCATTGAATGAGAAACGCATGCGTTGCATGCGTTTCATGGGACGACCCTCCCCATGTTAAGTCAATGGGTTTTTTTGCGATTTTTGGGGAGCTCTAGCACCCCAGGGGTACAACTTACACCCCTTTGAGATGTGTGTTCTGAGAGATCCTATCAGGATCTTCAAATTTCGTATAAGTGACGAGTGTTTTGGAATTCATCGCTTGGCGCTATGAGTGTTTAAAGTTTTCGCAATTCATTCTCGATGGGACGTTTTCGCTACTTTTTCGCCCCTGGGGCGAGCCCCGTACCCCCGATCCCTTATAAAAGTCATAGCACACCATTCCCGATTGGGAGGCACCTTTTGACAATTGCTTTGTTGGGTCTTTGACAAAATCTCTGGGAGGAGTAGCGCGCCGAAATTATGGCGGAAGGAAGAAGAAGAATAATAAGTATGGTGGAGAACAATAGTGATGCCTTGCTACCGCAAGCACCACTAACTAGAAAGTACAATTCCTGAAGAAATTGTGAGTGGTGCTTGCCGTGGCAAAACTCGGGGCCCTGTTATTGCAAGAGACTGCAAAATAAGCCAGCCCCATGTCTGTAAGATGTTGTGGGGCTGAGATATGGCTTCTTTATGTGTTTGTATGGTTGCTAGGGTGGTCGAAATGGTTGCTATGGTGTACTTAAACAGTTTAAGGGGTGATATCTAAAGACTAACTGTCAGTCTGCGTCAAAAGAGCCCAACTCTGTATGTGTACAATGGTGTGGTACTGAGATATGGCTTATTAATGTTGAAATACGGTTGCTAGGGTGGTTTAAATAGTTGCTAGGGAGTGGCTATGAAGTTGTGATGTCACTACTGATTGTCTACTTGATAGGCCGAGTCAAAAGAGCCTACCCTCAAGTCTCTACGACCTTCTGATCCGAATATATGATCTGACACAGTACTGCCAATGTTAAGTCTATGGGACTTTTCCGGGAGGATTTTTTTCCCGCCAAAACGGAGATCGTTCATCCGATCCCTTAGAAAAGACATAGCACACCTCTCCTCAATAAGTCGGTCGATTTGACACCTCATCCGTGGGTCTGTGACAAACGGTGCCGGAGGAGTAGCGTGCCAAAGTTTTGAAAAAGTGAATAGTATTTACAATACTAGAAAGTACAATTCCTGAAGAAATTGTGAGTGGTGCTTGCCGTGGCAAAACTCGGGGCCCTGTGGCATTTGTGATGCAAAAAAGCCAAGCAACATGATGTTAGCATGATGCTAACATGATTAGCAAGTTGTTAGCATGATGCTAACATGATTAGCATGTTGTTAGCAGCATGATTAGCAAGTTATTAGCATGATGCTAACATGATTAGCATGTTGCTAGCATGATGCTAACATGATTAGCATGATGTTAGCATGATGCTAACATGATTAGCATGATGTTAGCATGATGCTAACATGATTAGCATGATGTTAGCATGATGCTAACATGATTAGCATGATGCTAGCAACATGATTAGCATGTTGCTAGCATGATGCTAACATGATTAGCATGATGCTAGCATGATGCTAACATGATTAGCATGTTGCTAGCATGATGCTAACATGATTAGCATCATGCTAGCATGATTAGCATGTTGCTAGGTGGTTGCTAGGGTGTTTTTGGTGGTTGCTAGGTGGTTGCTAGGGTGTTCTGGGTGGTTGCTAGGGCGTTGCTAGGCGGTTGCTAGGGTGTTCTGGGTGGTTGCTAGGGCGTTGCTAGGTGGTTGCTAGGTGGTTGCTAAGGTGTTCTGGGTGGTTGCTAGGGCGTTGGTAGGTGGTTGCTATGGTGTTCTGGGTGGTTGCTAGGGCGTTGCTAGGGTGTTGCTAGGCGGTTGCTAGGGTGTTCTGGGTGGTTGCTAGGCAGTTGCTATGGTGTTGTGGGTGGTTGTTATGACGTTGCTATGTGGTTGCTAGGGTATTCTGGGTGGTTGCTATGGAGTGGCAGCATCCCATAATGATACCCCAAAATCACCTTGCCAGTACTAATTATATAAACCAACCCCCATGTCTCTATGATTTTCTAATGCAGAGATCTAAACAGTTGCTAGGGTATTCTGGGTGGTTGCTATGGAGTGGCAGCATCCCATAATGATACCCCAAAATCACCTTGCCAGTATGAATGATATAAACCAAACCCTATGTCTCTATGATTTTCTGATGCAGAGATGTGATTGGTTGCTAGGGTACTCTGTTTGGTTGCTATGGAGTGCCTTGGCACCATCCCATAATGATTCCCCAAAATCACCTTGCCAGTATGAATGATATAAACCAACCCCGGTGTCTCTGTGATGTACTAATGCAGAGATATAGGTATGGCTAAACAGTTGCTAGGGTACTCTGTTTGGTTGCTATGGAGTGGCTTGGCACCATCCCATAAGGATTCCCCAAAATCCCCCTGCCAGTATGAATGATATAAACCAACCCCCGTGTCTCTATGATGTTCAGATGTGAAGATATAGACTGTGGATTTGGGTTGTTAGGGTGCTTGATAATGGTTGCTAGGGAGTGGCTAGGAGGTGTTGAAGGTGATTTGTGATTGGCTGTTGATGCCCTGAGTAAATCAAACTCACCCTCATGTTTCTATGACAGTCCTATCCAGAGATATAACTTTGATCTCTTTCAATGGGAGTCTATGGGATCGGTTGTTAGGGAGCTCTAAATGGTTGCTAGGGCGTGGCTTAATAGCATCATCATGATCCTGAGATAGTGATTGGTTGTCTGAGTAGATTGGGCCCACCCCCTTGTCTCTGTGAGTCTGTGAAGCAGAGCTATGCTCAATACAAAATCCCTATGGGATTTACCATAGTAGGAGAAACGCATGCGTTGCATGCGTTTCATGGGAGGACCCTCCCCATGTTAAGTCAATGGGGCAATTTTTCGATTTTTGGGGAGCTCTAGCACCCCAGGGGTACAACTTACACCCCTTTGAGATGTGTGTTTTGAGAGATCCTATCAGCCCCTTCAATTTTCGTGTAATATATGTGTGTGTTTGAGATCCTCGCTCGGAGCTACGAGGGGTCAAAGTTTCGCCCCATCAATTGTCTATGGCACTTTTGGGCTACTTCTGCACCCCTGGGGCGCACACCGTACCCCCGATCCCTTATAAAAGTCATAGCACACCATTCCCGTATAGGTCGCCGGATTTGGCTATTTTGTGGTTGGGGTTTGACAAAATTTGTGTGAGGAGAAGCGCGCCGAAATACGTGTGCGGTGGAAGAATAATAATAATAAGTATGGTGGAGAACAATAGTGATGCCTTGCTAAAGCAAGCACCACTAACTAGAAAGTACAATTCCTGAAGAAATTGTGAGTGGTGCTTGCCGTGGCAAAACTCGGGGCCCTGTTATTGCAAGAGACTGCAAAATAAGCCAGCCCCATGTCTGTAAGATGTTGTGGGGCTGAGATATGGCTTCTTTATGTGTTTGTATGGTTGCTAGGGTGGTCGAAATGGTTGCTATGGTGTACTTAAACAGTTTAAGGGGTGATATCTAAAGACTAACTGTCAGTCTGCGTCAAAAGAGCCCAACTCTGTATGTGTACAATGGTGTGGTACTGAGATATGGCTTATTAATGTTGAAATACGGTTGCTAGGGTGGTTTAAATAGTTGCTAGGGAGTGGCTATGAAGTTGTGATGTCACTACTGATTGTCTACTTGATAGGCCGAGTCAAAAGAGCCTACCCTCAAGTCTCTACGACCTTCTGATCCGAATATATGATCTGACACAGTACTGCCAATGTTAAGTCTATGGGACTTTTCCGGGAGGATTTTTTTCCCGCCAAAACGGAGATCGTTCATCCGATCCCTTAGAAAAGACATAGCACACCTCTCCTCAATAAGTCGGTCGATTTGACACCTCATCCGTGGGTCTGTGACAAACGGTGCCGGAGGAGTAGCGTGCCAAAGTTTTGAAAAAGTGAATAGTATTTACAATACTAGAAAGTACAATTCCTGAAGAAATTGTGAGTGGTGCTTGCCGTGGCAAAACTCGGGGCCCGGTTATTGCAAGAGACTGCAAAATAAGCCAGCCCCATGTCTGTAAGATGTTCTGGAGTTGAGATATGGCTTATTAATGTGTCTGTATGGTTGCTAGGGTGGTCTAATTGGTTGCTATGGTGTGGCCATACAGTTTAAGAGGTGATATTTATAGAGTAGTTGTCAGTCTGAGTCAAAAGAGGCCAATTCTGTATGTGTACAATGGTCTGGTACTGAGATATGGCTTATTAATGTTGAAATACGGTTGCTAGGGTGGTTTAAATGGTTGCTAGGGAGTGGCTATGAAGTTGTGATGTCACTACTGATTGTCTGCTTGATAGGACGAGTCAAAAGAGCCCACCCTCAAGTCTCTATGACCTTCTGATCCGAACATATGATCTCACACAGTACTGCCAATGTTAAGTCTATGGGACTTTTCCGGGAGGATTTTTTTCCCGCCAAAACGGAGATCGTTCATCCGATCCCTTAGAAAAGACATAGCACACCTCTCCTCGATAAGTCGGTCGATTTGACACCTCATCCGTGGGTCTGTGACAAACGGTGCCGGAGGAGTAGCGTGCCAAAGTTTTGAAAAAGTGAATAGTATTGACAATACTAGAAAGTACAATTCCTGAAGAAATTGTGAGTGGTGCTTGCCGTGGCAAAACTCGGGGCCCGGTTATTGCAAGAGACTGCAAAATGACCTTGCCAGTATGAATGATATAAACCAACCCCCATGTCTCTACGATTTTCAGATGTAGAGATCTGAACAGTTGCTAGGGTACTCTGTTTGGTTGCTATGGAGTGGCTTGGCACCATCCCATAATGATTCCCCAAAATCCCCTTGCCAGTATGAATGATATAAACCAACCCCCATGTGTGTATGATGTACTAATGCCGAGATATAGGTCTTGCTAAACAGTTGCTAGGGTACTCTGTTTGGTTGCTATGGAGTGGCTTGGCATCATCCCATAATGATTACCCAAAATCCCCTTGCCAGTATGAATGATATAAACCAACCCCCGTGTCTCTATGATGTTCAGATGTGAAGATATACACTGTGGATTTGGGTTGTTAGGGTGCTTGATAATGGTTGCTAGGGAGTGGCTAGGAGGTGTTGAAGGTGATTTGTGATTGGCCGTTGATGCCTTGAGTCAATCAAACCCACCCCCATGTTTCTATGACACTCCTATCCAGAGATATAACTTTGATCTTTTTCAATGGAAGTCAATGGGATCGGTTGTTAGGGAGCTGTAAACGGTTGCTAGGGCGTGGCTTAATAACATCATCATGATCCTGAGATAGTGATTGGTTGTCTGAGTAGATTGGGCCCACCCCCTTGTCTCTGTGAGTCTGTGAGTCTGAGCTATGCTCAATACAAAATCCCTATGGGATTTACCATAGTAGGAGAAACGCATGCGTTGCATGCGTTTCACGGGGCAACCCTCCCCATGTTAAGTCTATGGGGCAATTTTTCGATTTTTGGGGAGCTCTAGCACCCCAGGGGTACAACTTACACCCCTTTGAGATGTGTGTGCTGAGAGATCCTATCAGCCCCTTCAAATTTCGTGTAATATATGTGTGTGTTTGAGATCCTCGCTCGGAGCTACGAGGGGTCAAAGTTTCGCCCCATCAATTGTCAATGACAGTTTTGGGGTACGTTTGCACCCCTGGGGCGGACCCCGTACCCCCGATCCCTTAGCAGAGATATAGCACACCATTCCCGTATAGGTCGCCGACTTTGGCTATTTAGTGGTTGGGGTTTGACAAAATTTGTGTGAGGAGAAGCGCGCCGAAATACGTGACCAGAAGAATAAGAATAACTAGAAAGTACAATTCCTGAAGAAATTGTGAGTGGTGCTTGCCGTGGCAAAACTCGGGGCCCTGTGGCATTTGTGATGGAAAAAACCCAAGCAACATGATGTTAGCACGATGTTAACATGATTAGCAAGTTGCTAGCATGATGCTAACATGATTAGCATGTTGTTAGCAGCATGATTAGCAAGTTATTAGCATGATGCTAACATGATTAGCATGTTGCTAGCATGATGCTAACATGATTAGCATGATGTTAGCATTATGCTAACATGATTAGCATGATGTTAGCATTATGCTAACATGATTAGCATGATGTTAGCATGATGCTAACATGATTAGCATGTTGTTAGCATAATGCTAACATGATTAGCATGATGTTAGCATGATGCTAACATGATTAGCATGATGCTAGCAACATGATTAGCATGTTGCTAGCATGATGCTAACATGATTAGCATGATGTTAGCATTATGCTAACATGATTAGCATGATGCTAGCAACATGATTAGCATGTTGCTAGCATGATGCTAACATGTTTAGCATGTTGCTAGCATGATGCTAACATGATTAGCATTTTGCTAGCATGATGCTAACATGATTAGCATGTTGCTAGCATGATGCTAACATGATTACCATGATGTTAGCATGATGCTAACATGATTAGCATGATGCTAGCAACATGATTAGCATGTTGCTAGCATGATGCTAACATGATTAGCATGTTGCTAGCATGATGCTAACATGATTAGCATGATGCTAGCATGATGCTAACATGATTAGCATGTTGCTAGCATGATGCTAACATGATTAGCATCATGCTAGCATGATTAGCATGTTGCTAGGTGGTTGCTAGGGTGTTTTTGGTGGTTGCTAGGTGGTTGCTAGGGTGTTCTGGGTGGTTGCTAGGGCGTTGCTAGGCGGTTGCTAGGGTGTTCTGGGTGGTTGCTAGGGCGTTGCTAGGTGGTTGCTAGGCGGTTGCTAAGGTGTTCAGGGTGGTTGCTAGGGCGTTGCTAGGTGGTTGCTATGGTGTTCTGGGTGGTTGCTAGGGTGTTGCTAGGCGGTTGCTAGGGTGTTCTGGGTGGTTGCTAGGCAGTTGCTATGGTGTTCTGGGTGGTTGCTATGACGTTGCTATGTGGTTGCTAGGGTATTCTGGGTGGTTGCTATGGAGTGGCAGCATCCCATAATGATACCCCAAAATCACCTTGCCAGTACTAATTATATAAACCAACCCCCATGTCTCTATGATTTTCTAATGCAGAGATCTAAACAGTTGCTAGGGTACTCTGTTTGGTTGCTATGGAGTGGCTTGGCACCATCCCATAATGATTCCCCAAAATCCCCTTGCCAGTATGGATGATATAAACCAACCCCCATGTCTCTATGATTTTCTGATGCAGAGATCTGAACGGTTGCTAAGGTACTCTGTTTGGTTGCTATGGAGTGGCTTGGCACCATCCCATAATGATTCCCCAAAATCCCCTTGCCAGTATGAATGATATATACCAACCCCCGTGTCTCTACGATTTTCAGATGCAGAGATCTGAACAGTTGCTAGGGTACTGTGTTTGGTTGCTATGGAGTGGCCTGGCACCATCCCATAATGATTCCCCAAAATCCCCTTGCCAGTATGAATGATATATACCAACCCCCGTGTCTCTATGATGTTCAGATGTGGAGATATACACTGTGGATTTGGGTTGTTAGGGTGCTTGATAATGGTTGCTAGGGAGTGGCTAGCAAGTGTTGAAGTTGATTTGTGATTGGCCGTTGATGCCCTGAGTCAATCAAACCCACCCCCATGTTTCTGTGACACTCCTATCCAGAGATATAACTTTGATCTTTTTCAATGGAAGTCAATGGGATCGGTTGTTAGGGAGCTCTAAACGGTTGCTAGGGCGTGGCTTAATAACATCATCATGATCCTGAGATAGTGATTGGTTGTCTGAGTAGATTGGGCCCACCCCCTTGTCTCTGTGAGTCTGTGAAGCAGAGCTATGCTCAATACAAAATCCCTATGGGATTTACCATTGAATGAGAAACGCATGCGTTGCATGCGTTTCATGGGTCGACCCTCCCCATGTTAAGTCAATGGGCCTTTTTTGCGATTTTTGGGGAGCTCTAGCACCCCAGGGGTACAACTTACACCCCTTTGAGATGTGTGTGCTGAGAGATCCTATCAGCCCCTTCAATTTTCGTGTAATATATGTGTGTGTTAGAGATCCTCGCTCGGAGCTACGAGGGGTCAAAGTTTCGCCCCATCAATCGTCTATGGCACTTTCGGGGTACGTTTGCACCCCTGGGGCGCACACCGTACCCCCGATCCCTTAGCAGAGATATAGCACACCATTCCCGTATAGGTCGCCGACTTTGGCTATTTAGTGGTTGGGGTTTGACAAAATTTGTGTGAGGAGAAGCGCGCCGAAATACGTGTGTGGAAGAATAATAATAATAATAAGTATGGTGGAGAACAATAGTGATGCCTTGCTAAAGCAAGCACCACTAATAATAAGTATGGTGGAGAACAATAGTGATGCCTTGCTAAAGCAAGCACCACTAATAACTAGAAAGTACAATTCCTGAAGAAATTGTGAGTGGTGCTTGCCGTGGCAAAACTCGGGGCCCTGTGGCATTTGTGATGCAAAAAAGCCAAGCAACATGATGTTAGCATGATGCTAACATGATTAGCAAGTTGTTAGCATGATGCTAACATGATTAGCATGTTGTTATCAGCATGATTAGCAAGTTATTAGCATGATGCTAACATGATTAGCATGTTGCTAGCATGATGCTAACATGATTAGCATGATGTTAGCATTATGCTAACATGATTAGCATGATGTTAGCATGATGCTAACATGATTAGCATGTTGCTAGCATAATGCTAACATGATTAGCATGATGTTAGCATGATGCTAACATGATTTGCATGTTGCTAGCATTATGCTAACATGATTAGCATGATGCTAGCAACATGATTAGCATTTTGCTAACATGATGCTAACATGATTAGCATGTTGCTAGCATGATGCTAACATGATTAGCATGTTGCTAGCATGATGCTAACATGATTAGCATGTTGTTAGCATGATGCTAACATGATTAGCATGATGCTAGCAACATGATTAGCATGTTGCTAGCATGATGCTAACATGATTAGCATGTTGCTAGCATGATGCTAACATGATTAGCATGTTGCTAGCATGATTAGCATGTTGCTAGGTGGTTGCTAGGGTGTTTTTGGTGGTTGCTAGGCAGTTGCTAGGGTGTTCTGGGTGGTTGCTAGGGCGTTGCTAGGCGGTTGCTAGGGTGTTCTGGGAGGTTGCTATGGCGTTGCTAGGTGGTTGCTAGGCGGTTGCTATGGTGTTCTGGGTGGTTGCTAGGGCGTTGCTAGGCGGTTGCTAGGGTGTTCTGGGTGGTTGCTAGGGCGTTGCTAGGGTGTTGCTAGGCGGTTGCTAGGGTGTTCTGGTTGGTTGCTAGGCAGTTGCTATGGTGTTCTGGGTGGTTGCTATGACGTTGCTATGTGGTTGCTAGGGTATTCTGGGTGGTTGCTATGGAGTGGCAACATCCCATAATGATACCCCAAAATCACCTTGCCAGTATTAATTATATAAACCAACCCCCATGTCTGTATGATTTTCTAATGCAGAGATCTGAACAGTTGCTAGGGTACTCTGTTTGGTTGCTATGGAGTGGCTTGGCAGCATCCCATAATGATATCCCAAAATCCCCTTGCCAGTCTGAATGATATAAACCAACCCCCGTGTCTGTACGATTTTCAGATGAAGAGATCTGAACGGTTGCTAGGGTACTGTGTTTGGTTGCTATGGAGTGGCTTGGCACCATCCCATAATGATTCCCCAAAATCCCCTTGCCAGTATGAATGATATATACCAACCCCCGTGTCTCTATGATGTTCAGATGTGGAGATATACACTGTGGATTTGGGTTGTTAGGGTGCTTGATAATGGTTGCTAGGGAGTGGCTAGGAGGTGTTGAAGGTGATTTGTGATTGGCCGTTGATGCCCTGAGTCAATCAAACCCACCCCCATGTTTCTATGACACTCCTATCCAGAGATATAACTTTGATCTTTTTCAATGGAAGTCTATGGGATCGGTTGTTAGGGAGCTCTAAATGGTTGCTAGGGCGTGGCTTAATAGCATCATCATGATCCTGACATAGTGATTGGTTGTCTGAGTAGATTGGGCCCACCCCCTTGTCTCTGTGAGTCTGTGAAGCAGAGCTATGCTCAATACAAAATCCCTATGGGATTTACCATTGAATGAGAAACGCATGCGTTGCATGCGTTTCATGGGACGATCCTCCCCATGTTAAGTCAATGGGGCTTTTTTTCGATTTTTGGGGAGCTCTAGCACCCCAGGGGTACAACTTACACCCCTTTGAGATGTGTGTGCTGAGAGATCCTATCAGCCCCTTCAATTTTCGTGTAATATATGTGTGTGTTTGAGATCCTCGCTCGGAGCTACGAGGCGTCAAAGTTTCGCCCCATCAATCGTCTATGGCACTTTCGGGGTACGTTTGCACCCCTGGGGCGCACACCGTACCCCCGATCCCTTATAAAAGTCATAGCACACGATTCCCGTATAGGCCGCCGACTTTGGCTATTTAGTGGTTGGGGTTTGACAAAATTTGTGTGAGGAGAAGCGCGTCAAAATAAGTGGCCAGAAGAATAATAATAATAATAAGTATGGTGGAGAACAATAGTGATGCCTTGCTAAAGCAAGCACCACTAATAAGTATGGTGGAGAACAATAGTGATGCCTTGCTAAAGCAAGCACCACTAATAATAAGTATGGTGGAGAACAATAGTGATGCCTTGCTAAAGCAAGCACCACTAACTAGAAAGTACAATTCCTGAAGAAATTGTGAGTGGTGCTTGCCGTGGCAAAACTCGGGGCCCTGTTATTGCAAGAGACTGCAAAATAAGCCAGCCCCATGTCTGTAAGATGTTGTGGGGCTGAGATATGGCTTCTTTATGTGTTTGTATGGTTGCTAGGGTGGTCGAAATGGTTGCTATGGTGTACTTAAACAGTTTAAGGGGTGATATCTAAAGACTAACTGTCAGTCTGCGTCAAAAGAGCCCAACTCTGTATGTGTACAATGGTGTGGTACTGAGATATGGCTTATTAATGTTGAAATACGGTTGCTAGGGTGGTTTAAATAGTTGCTAGGGAGTGGCTATGAAGTTGTGATGTCACTACTGATTGTCTACTTGATAGGCCGAGTCAAAAGAGCCTACCCTCAAGTCTCTACGACCTTCTGATCCGAATATATGATCTGACACAGTACTGCCAATGTTAAGTCTATGGGACTTTTCCGGGAGGATTTTTTTCCCGCCAAAACGGAGATCGTTCATCCGATCCCTTAGAAAAGACATAGCACACCTCTCCTCAATAAGTCGGTCGATTTGACACCTCATCCGTGGGTCTGTGACAAACGGTGCCGGAGGAGTAGCGTGCCAAAGTTTTGAAAAAGTGAATAGTATTTACAATACTAGAAAGTACAATTCCTGAAGAAATTGTGAGTGGTGCTTGCCGTGGCAAAACTCGGGGCCCTGTGGCATTTGTGATGCAAAAAAGCCAAGCAACATGATGTTAGCATGATGCTAACATGATTAGCAAGTTGTTAGCATGATGCTAACATGATTAGCATGTTGCTAGCATGATGCTAACATGATTAGCATGTTGTTAGCATGATGCTAACATGATTAGCATGTTGCTAGCAACATGATTAGCATGTTATTAGCATGATGCTAACATGATTAGCATGTTGCTAGCATGATGCTAACATGATTAGCATGATGTTAGCATGATGCTAACATGATTAGCATGTTGCTAGCATGATGCTAACATGATTAGCATCATGTTAGCATGATGCTAACATGATTAGCATCATGCTAGCACCATGATTAGCATGTTGCTAGCATGATGCTAACATGATTAGCATGTTGCTAGCATGATGCTAACATGATTAGCATGATGCTAACATGATTAGCATGTAGCTAGGTGGTTGCTAGGGTGTTTTGGTGGTTGCTAGGCGGTTGCTAGGGTATTCTGGGTGGTTGCTAGGGCGTTGCTAGGTGGTTGCTAGGCGGTTGCTATGGTGTTCTGGGTGGTTGCTAGGGCGTTGCTAGGCGGTTGCTAGGGTGTTCTGGGTGGTTGCTAGGGTGTTGCTAGGGTGTTCTGGGTGGTTGCTAGGGCGTTGCTAGGTGGTTGCTAGGGTGTTCTGGGTGGTTGCTAGGGCGTTACTAGGTGGTTGCTAGGCGGTTGCTATGGTGTTCTGGGTGGTTGCTAGGGCGTTGCTAGGTGGTTGCTAGGGTGTTCTGGGTGGTTGCTATGGAGTGGCAACATCCCATAATGATACCCCAAAATGACCTTGCCAGTACTAATTATATAAACCAACCCCCATGTCTGTATGATTTTCTAATGCAGAGATCTAAACAGTTGCTAGGGTACTCTGTTTGGTTGCTATGGAGTGGCTTGGCACCATCCCATAATGATTCCCCAAAATCCCCTTGCCAGTATGAATGATATAAACCAACCCCCGTGTCTTCATGATTTTCTGATGCAGAGATCTGAACGGTTGCTAAGGTACTCTGTTTGGTTGCTATGGAGTGGCTTGGCACCATCCCATAATGATTCCCCAAAATCCCCTTGCCAGTATGAATGATATAAACCAACCCCCGTGTCTCTATGATGTTCAGATGTGGAGATATACACTGTGGATTTGTGTTGTTAGGGTGCTTGATAATGGTTGCTAGGGAGTGGCTAGTAAGTGTTGAAGGTGATTTGTGATTGGCCGTTGATGCCCTGAGTCAATCAAACCCACCCCCATGTTTCTATGACACTCCTATCCAGAGATATAAGTTTGATCTTTTTCAATGGAAGTCAATGGGATCGGTTGTTAGGGAGCTGTAAACGGTTGCTAGGGCGTGGCTTAATAACATCATCATGATCCTGAGATAGTGATTGGTTGTCTGAGTAGATTGGGCCCACCCCCTTGTCTCTGTGAGTCTGTGAAGCAGAGCTATGCTCAATACAAAATCCCTATGGGATTTACCATTGAATGAGAAACGCATGCGTTGCATGCGTTTCATGGGACGACCCTCCCCATGTTAAGTCAATGGGTTTTTTTGCGATTTTTGGGGAGCTCTAGCACCCCAGGGGTACAACTTACACCCCTTTGAGATGTGTGTGCTGAGAGATCCTGTCAGCCCCTTCAAATTTCGTATAAGAGACGAGTGTTTTAGAATTCATCGTTTGGCGCTATGAGTGGTCGAAGTTTTCGCAATGCATTCTCGATGGGACGTTTTCGCTACTTTTTCGCCCCTGGGGCGAGCCCCGCACCCCCGATCCCTTAGCAGAGATATAGCACACCATTCCCGATGAGGACGCACCTTTTCACAATTGCTTTGTTGGGTCTTTGACAAAATCTCTGGGAGAAGTAGCGCGCCGAAATTATGGCGGAAGGAAGAAGAATAATAATAATAAGTATGGAGGAGAACAATAGTGATGCCTTGCTAAAGCAAGCACCACTAACTAGAAAGTACAATTCCTGAAGAAATTGTGAGTGGTGCTTGCCGTGGCAAAACTCGGGGCCCTGTTATTGCAAGAGACTGCAAAATAAGCCAGCCCCATGTCTGTAAGATGTTGTGGGGCTGAGATATGGCTTCTTTATGTGTTTGTATGGTTGCTAGGGTGGTCGAAATGGTTGCTATGGTGTACTTAAACAGTTTAAGGGGTGATATCTAAAGACTAACTGTCAGTCTGCGTCAAAAGAGCCCAACTCTGTATGTGTACAATGGTGTGGTACTGAGATATGGCTTATTAATGTTGAAATACGGTTGCTAGGGTGGTTTAAATAGTTGCTAGGGAGTGGCTATGAAGTTGTGATGTCACTACTGATTGTCTACTTGATAGGCCGAGTCAAAAGAGCCTACCCTCAAGTCTCTACGACCTTCTGATCCGAATATATGATCTGACACAGTACTGCCAATGTTAAGTCTATGGGACTTTTCCGGGAGGATTTTTTTCCCGCCAAAACGGAGATCGTTCATCCGATCCCTTAGAAAAGACATAGCACACCTCTCCTCAATAAGTCGGTCGATTTGACACCTCATCCGTGGGTCTGTGACAAACGGTGCCGGAGGAGTAGCGTGCCAAAGTTTTGAAAAAGTGAATAGTATTTACAATACTAGAAAGTACAATTCCTGAAGAAATTGTGAGTGGTGCTTGCCGTGGCAAAACTCGGGGCCCTGTTATTGCAAGAGACTGCAAAATAAGCCAGCCCCATGTCTGTAAGATGTTGTGGGGCTGAGATATGGCTTCTTTATGTGTTTGTATGGTTGCTAGGGTGGTCGAAATGGTTGCTATGGTGTACTTAAACAGTTTAAGGGGTGATATCTAAAGACTAACTGTCAGTCTGCGTCAAAAGAGCCCAACTCTGTATGTGTACAATGGTGTGGTACTGAGATATGGCTTATTAATGTTGAAATACGGTTGCTAGGGTGGTTTAAATAGTTGCTAGGGAGTGGCTATGAAGTTGTGATGTCACTACTGATTGTCTACTTGATAGGCCGAGTCAAAAGAGCCTACCCTCAAGTCTCTACGACCTTCTGATCCGAATATATGATCTGACACAGTACTGCCAATGTTAAGTCTATGGGACTTTTCCGGGAGGATTTTTTTCCCGCCAAAACGGAGATCGTTCATCCGATCCCTTAGAAAAGACATAGCACACCTCTCCTCAATAAGTCGGTCGATTTGACACCTCATCCGTGGGTCTGTGACAAACGGTGCCGGAGGAGTAGCGTGCCAAAGTTTTGAAAAAGTGAATAGTATTTACAATACTAGAAAGTACAATTCCTGAAGAAATTGTGAGTGGTGCTTGCCGTGGCAAAACTCGGGGCCCTGTGGCATTTGTGATGGAAAAAACCCAAGCAACATGATGTTAGCACGATGTTAACATGATTAGCAAGTTGCTAGCATGATGCTAACATGATTAGCATGTTGTTAGCAGCATGATTAGCAAGTTATTAGCATGATGCTAACATGATTAGCATGTTGCTAGCATGATGCTAACATGATTAGCATGATGTTAGCATTATGCTAACATGATTAGCATGATGTTAGCATTATGCTAACATGATTAGCATGATGTTAGCATGATGCTAACATGATTAGCATGTTGTTAGCATAATGCTAACATGATTAGCATGATGTTAGCATGATGCTAACATGATTAGCATGATGCTAGCAACATGATTAGCATGTTGCTAGCATGATGCTAACATGATTAGCATGATGTTAGCATTATGCTAACATGATTAGCATGATGCTAGCAACATGATTAGCATGTTGCTAGCATGATGCTAACATGTTTAGCATGTTGCTAGCATGATGCTAACATGATTAGCATTTTGCTAGCATGATGCTAACATGATTAGCATGTTGCTAGCATG
Source organism: Pseudorasbora parva (assembly GCF_024679245.1). Taxonomy (NCBI): domain Eukaryota; kingdom Metazoa; phylum Chordata; class Actinopteri; order Cypriniformes; family Gobionidae; genus Pseudorasbora; species Pseudorasbora parva. The sequence goes on along the minus strand of NW_027125108.1, from coordinate 85,375 downwards.
ATGCTAACATGATTACCATGATGTTAGCATGATGCTAACATGATTAGCATGATGCTAGCAACATGATTAGCATGTTGCTAGCATGATGCTAACATGATTAGCATGTTGCTAGCATGATGCTAACATGATTAGCATGATGCTAGCATGATGCTAACATGATTAGCATGTTGCTAGCATGATGCTAACATGATTAGCATCATGCTAGCATGATTAGCATGTTGCTAGGTGGTTGCTAGGGTGTTTTTGGTGGTTGCTAGGTGGTTGCTAGGGTGTTCTGGGTGGTTGCTAGGGCGTTGCTAGGCGGTTGCTAGGGTGTTCTGGGTGGTTGCTAGGGCGTTGCTAGGTGGTTGCTAGGCGGTTGCTAAGGTGTTCAGGGTGGTTGCTAGGGCGTTGCTAGGTGGTTGCTATGGTGTTCTGGGTGGTTGCTAGGGTGTTGCTAGGCGGTTGCTAGGGTGTTCTGGGTGGTTGCTAGGCAGTTGCTATGGTGTTCTGGGTGGTTGCTATGACGTTGCTATGTGGTTGCTAGGGTATTCTGGGTGGTTGCTATGGAGTGGCAGCATCCCATAATGATACCCCAAAATCACCTTGCCAGTACTAATTATATAAACCAACCCCCATGTCTCTATGATTTTCTAATGCAGAGATCTAAACAGTTGCTAGGGTACTCTGTTTGGTTGCTATGGAGTGGCTTGGCACCATCCCATAATGATTCCCCAAAATCCCCTTGCCAGTATGGATGATATAAACCAACCCCCATGTCTCTATGATTTTCTGATGCAGAGATCTGAACGGTTGCTAAGGTACTCTGTTTGGTTGCTATGGAGTGGCTTGGCACCATCCCATAATGATTCCCCAAAATCCCCTTGCCAGTATGAATGATATATACCAACCCCCGTGTCTCTACGATTTTCAGATGCAGAGATCTGAACAGTTGCTAGGGTACTGTGTTTGGTTGCTATGGAGTGGCCTGGCACCATCCCATAATGATTCCCCAAAATCCCCTTGCCAGTATGAATGATATATACCAACCCCCGTGTCTCTATGATGTTCAGATGTGGAGATATACACTGTGGATTTGGGTTGTTAGGGTGCTTGATAATGGTTGCTAGGGAGTGGCTAGCAAGTGTTGAAGTTGATTTGTGATTGGCCGTTGATGCCCTGAGTCAATCAAACCCACCCCCATGTTTCTGTGACACTCCTATCCAGAGATATAACTTTGATCTTTTTCAATGGAAGTCAATGGGATCGGTTGTTAGGGAGCTCTAAACGGTTGCTAGGGCGTGGCTTAATAACATCATCATGATCCTGAGATAGTGATTGGTTGTCTGAGTAGATTGGGCCCACCCCCTTGTCTCTGTGAGTCTGTGAAGCAGAGCTATGCTCAATACAAAATCCCTATGGGATTTACCATTGAATGAGAAACGCATGCGTTGCATGCGTTTCATGGGTCGACCCTCCCCATGTTAAGTCAATGGGCCTTTTTTGCGATTTTTGGGGAGCTCTAGCACCCCAGGGGTACAACTTACACCCCTTTGAGATGTGTGTGCTGAGAGATCCTATCAGCCCCTTCAATTTTCGTGTAATATATGTGTGTGTTAGAGATCCTCGCTCGGAGCTACGAGGGGTCAAAGTTTCGCCCCATCAATCGTCTATGGCACTTTCGGGGTACGTTTGCACCCCTGGGGCGCACACCGTACCCCCGATCCCTTAGCAGAGATATAGCACACCATTCCCGTATAGGTCGCCGACTTTGGCTATTTAGTGGTTGGGGTTTGACAAAATTTGTGTGAGGAGAAGCGCGCCGAAATACGTGTGTGGAAGAATAATAATAATAACTAGAAAGTACAATTCCTGAAGAAATTGTGAGTGGTGCTTGCCGTGGCAAAACTCGGGGCCCGGTTATTGCAAGAGACTGCAAAATAAGCCAGCCCCATGTCTGTAAGATGTTCTGGAGTTGAGATATGGCTTATTAATGTGTCTGTATGGTTGCTAGGGTGGTCTAATTGGTTGCTATGGTGTGGCCATACAGTTTAAGAGGTGATATTTATAGAGTAGTTGTCAGTCTGAGTCAAAAGAGGCCAATTCTGTATGTGTACAATGGTCTGGTACTGAGATATGGCTTATTAATGTTGAAATACGGTTGCTAGGGTGGTTTAAATGGTTGCTAGGGAGTGGCTATGAAGTTGTGATGTCACTACTGATTGTCTGCTTGATAGGACGAGTCAAAAGAGCCCACCCTCGAGTCTCTACGACCTTCTGATCCGAATATATGATCTCACACAGTACTGCCAATGTTAAGTCTATGGGACTTTTCCGGGACGATTTTTTTCCCGCCAAAACGGAGATCGTTCATCCGATCCCTTAGAAAAGACATAGCACACCTCTCCTCAATAAGTCGGTCGATTTGACACCTCATCCGTGGGTCTGTGACAAACGGTGCCGGAGGAGTAGCGTGCCAAAGTTTTGAAAAAGTGAATAGTATTTACAATACTAGAAAGTACAATTCCTGAAGAAATTGTGAGTGGTGCTTGCCGTGGCAAAACTCGGGGCCCTGTGGCATTTGTGATGCAAAAAAGCCAAGCAACATGATGTTAGCATGATGCTAACATGATTAGCATGTTGTTAGCATAGAATAAGCAAGTTATTAGCATAATGCTAACATGATTAGCATGTGGTTAGCACGATGCTAACATGATTAGCATGTTGCTAGCATGATGCTAACATGATTAGCATGATGTTAGCATGATGCTAACATGATTAGCATGTTGTTAGCATAATGCTAACTTGATTAGCATGATGTTAGCATGATGCTAACATGATTAGCATGATGCTAGCAACATGATTAGCATGTTGCTAGCATTATGCTAACATGACTAGCATGATGCTAACATGATTAGCATGATGCTAGCATTATGCTAACATGATTAGCATGTTGTTAGCATGATGCTAACATGATTAGCATGATGCTAGCATGATTAGCATGTTGCTAGCATGATGCTAACATGATTAGCATGTTGCTAGCATGATTAGCATGTTGCTAGGCGGTTGCTATGGTGTTCTGGATGGTTGCTAGGGCGTTGCTAGGCGGTTGCTAGGGTGTTCTGGGTGGTTGCTAGGGCGTTGCTAGGCGGTTGCTAGGGTGTTCTGGGTGGTTGCTAGGCGGTTGCTAGGGTGTTCTGGGTGGTTGCTAGGGCGTTGCTAGGCAGTTGCTAGGGTGTTCTGGGTGGTTGCTAGGGCGTTGCTAGGGTGTTGCTAGGCGGTTGCTAGGGTGTTCTGGGTGGTTGCTAGGCAGTTGCTATGGTGTTCTGGGTGGTTGCTATGACGTTGCTATGTGGTTGCTAGGGTATTCTGGGTAGTTGCTATGGAGTGGCAACATCCCATAATGATACCCCAAAATCACCTTGCCAGTATGAATGATATAAACCAACCCCCATGTCTGTATGATTTTCTAATGCAGAGATCTGAACAGTTGCTAGGGTACTCTGTTTGGTTGCTATGGAGTGGCTTGGCAGCATCCCATAATGATATCCCAAAATCCCCTTGCCAGTATGAATGATATATACCAACCCCCGTGTCTCTATGATGTACTAATGCAGAGATATAGGTCTTGCTAAACAGTTGCTAGGGTACTCTGTTTGGTTGCTATGGAGTGGCCTGGCACCATCCCATAATGATTCCCCAAAATCCCCTTGCCAGTATGAATGATATAAACCAACTCCCGTGTCTCTATGATGTTCAGATGTGAAGATATACACTGTGGATTTGGGTTGTTAGGGTGCTCGATAATGGTTGCTAGGGCGTGGCTAGGAAGTGTTGAAGGTGATTTGTGATTGGCCGTTGATGCCCTGAGTCAATCAAACCCACCCCCATGTTTCTATGACACTCCTATCCAGAGATATAACTTTGATCTTTTTCAATGGAAGTCTATGGGATCGGTTGTTAGGGAGCTCTAAACGGTTGCTAGGGCGTGGCTTAATAACATCATCATGATCCTGAGATAGTGATTGGTTGTCTGAGTAGATTGGGCCCACCCCCTTGTGTCTGTGAGTCTGTGAAACAGAGCTATGCTCAATACAAAATCCCTATGGGATTTACCATAGTAGGAGAAACGCATGCGTTGCATGCGTTTCATGGGGCAACCCTCCCCATGTTAAGTCTATGGGGCAATTTTTCGATTTTTGGGGAGCTGTAGCACCCCAGGGGTACAACTTACACCCCTTTGAGATGTGTGTGCTGAGAGATCCTATCAGCCCCTTCAAATTTCGTGTAATATATGTGTGTGTTTGAGATCCTCGCTCGGAGCTACGAGGGGTCAAAGTTTCGCCCCATCAATTGTCAATGACACTTTTGGGCTACGTTTGCACCCCTGGGGCGCACACCGTACCCCCGATCCCTTATAAAAGTCATAGCACACCATTCCCGTATAGGTCGCCGACTTTGGCTATTTAGTGGTTGGGGTTTGACAAAATTTGTGGGAGGAGAAGCGCGCCGAAAAAGGTGGTCGGAAGAATAATAATAATAAGTATGGTGGAGAACAATAGTGATGCCTTGCTACGCAAGCACCACTAATAAGTATGGTGGAGAACAATAGTGATGCCTTGCTAAAGCAAGCACCACTAATAATAAGTATGGTGGAGAACAATAGTGATGCCTTGCTAAAGCAAGCACCACTAATAACTAGAAAGTACAATTCCTGAAGAAATTGTGAGTGGTGCTTGCCGTGGCAAAACTCGGGGCCCTGTGGCATTTGTGATGCAAAAAAGCCAAGCAACATGATGTTAGCATGATGCTAACATGATTAGCAAGTTGTTAGCATGATGCTAACATGATTAGCATGTTGTTATCAGCATGATTAGCAAGTTATTAGCATGATGCTAACATGATTAGCATGTTGCTAGCATGATGCTAACATGATTAGCATGATGTTAGCATTATGCTAACATGATTAGCATGATGTTAGCATGATGCTAACATGATTAGCATGTTGCTAGCATAATGCTAACATGATTAGCATGATGTTAGCATGATGCTAACATGATTTGCATGTTGCTAGCATTATGCTAACATGATTAGCATGATGCTAGCAACATGATTAGCATTTTGCTAACATGATGCTAACATGATTAGCATGTTGCTAGCATGATGCTAACATGATTAGCATGTTGCTAGCATGATGCTAACATGATTAGCATGTTGTTAGCATGATGCTAACATGATTAGCATGATGCTAGCAACATGATTAGCATGTTGCTAGCATGATGCTAACATGATTAGCATGTTGCTAGCATGATGCTAACATGATTAGCATGTTGCTAGCATGATTAGCATGTTGCTAGGTGGTTGCTAGGGTGTTTTTGGTGGTTGCTAGGCAGTTGCTAGGGTGTTCTGGGTGGTTGCTAGGGCGTTGCTAGGCGGTTGCTAGGGTGTTCTGGGAGGTTGCTATGGCGTTGCTAGGTGGTTGCTAGGCGGTTGCTATGGTGTTCTGGGTGGTTGCTAGGGCGTTGCTAGGCGGTTGCTAGGGTGTTCTGGGTGGTTGCTAGGGCGTTGCTAGGGTGTTGCTAGGCGGTTGCTAGGGTGTTCTGGTTGGTTGCTAGGCAGTTGCTATGGTGTTCTGGGTGGTTGCTATGACGTTGCTATGTGGTTGCTAGGGTATTCTGGGTGGTTGCTATGGAGTGGCAACATCCCATAATGATACCCCAAAATCACCTTGCCAGTATTAATTATATAAACCAACCCCCATGTCTGTATGATTTTCTAATGCAGAGATCTGAACAGTTGCTAGGGTACTCTGTTTGGTTGCTATGGAGTGGCTTGGCAGCATCCCATAATGATATCCCAAAATCCCCTTGCCAGTCTGAATGATATAAACCAACCCCCGTGTCTGTACGATTTTCAGATGAAGAGATCTGAACGGTTGCTAGGGTACTGTGTTTGGTTGCTATGGAGTGGCTTGGCACCATCCCATAATGATTCCCCAAAATCCCCTTGCCAGTATGAATGATATATACCAACCCCCGTGTCTCTATGATGTTCAGATGTGGAGATATACACTGTGGATTTGGGTTGTTAGGGTGCTTGATAATGGTTGCTAGGGAGTGGCTAGGAGGTGTTGAAGGTGATTTGTGATTGGCCGTTGATGCCCTGAGTCAATCAAACCCACCCCCATGTTTCTATGACACTCCTATCCAGAGATATAACTTTGATCTTTTTCAATGGAAGTCTATGGGATCGGTTGTTAGGGAGCTCTAAATGGTTGCTAGGGCGTGGCTTAATAGCATCATCATGATCCTGACATAGTGATTGGTTGTCTGAGTAGATTGGGCCCACCCCCTTGTCTCTGTGAGTCTGTGAAGCAGAGCTATGCTCAATACAAAATCCCTATGGGATTTACCATTGAATGAGAAACGCATGCGTTGCATGCGTTTCATGGGACGATCCTCCCCATGTTAAGTCAATGGGGCTTTTTTTCGATTTTTGGGGAGCTCTAGCACCCCAGGGGTACAACTTACACCCCTTTGAGATGTGTGTGCTGAGAGATCCTATCAGCCCCTTCAATTTTCGTGTAATATATGTGTGTGTTTGAGATCCTCGCTCGGAGCTACGAGGCGTCAAAGTTTCGCCCCATCAATCGTCTATGGCACTTTCGGGGTACGTTTGCACCCCTGGGGCGCACACCGTACCCCCGATCCCTTATAAAAGTCATAGCACACGATTCCCGTATAGGCCGCCGACTTTGGCTATTTAGTGGTTGGGGTTTGACAAAATTTGTGTGAGGAGAAGCGCGTCAAAATAAGTGGCCAGAAGAATAATAATAATAATAAGTATGGTGGAGAACAATAGTGATGCCTTGCTAAAGCAAGCACCACTAATAAGTATGGTGGAGAACAATAGTGATGCCTTGCTAAAGCAAGCACCACTAATAATAAGTATGGTGGAGAACAATAGTGATGCCTTGCTAAAGCAAGCACCACTAACTAGAAAGTACAATTCCTGAAGAAATTGTGAGTGGTGCTTGCCGTGGCAAAACTCGGGGCCCTGTTATTGCAAGAGACTGCAAAATAAGCCAGCCCCATGTCTGTAAGATGTTGTGGGGCTGAGATATGGCTTCTTTATGTGTTTGTATGGTTGCTAGGGTGGTCGAAATGGTTGCTATGGTGTACTTAAACAGTTTAAGGGGTGATATCTAAAGACTAACTGTCAGTCTGCGTCAAAAGAGCCCAACTCTGTATGTGTACAATGGTGTGGTACTGAGATATGGCTTATTAATGTTGAAATACGGTTGCTAGGGTGGTTTAAATAGTTGCTAGGGAGTGGCTATGAAGTTGTGATGTCACTACTGATTGTCTACTTGATAGGCCGAGTCAAAAGAGCCTACCCTCAAGTCTCTACGACCTTCTGATCCGAATATATGATCTGACACAGTACTGCCAATGTTAAGTCTATGGGACTTTTCCGGGAGGATTTTTTTCCCGCCAAAACGGAGATCGTTCATCCGATCCCTTAGAAAAGACATAGCACACCTCTCCTCAATAAGTCGGTCGATTTGACACCTCATCCGTGGGTCTGTGACAAACGGTGCCGGAGGAGTAGCGTGCCAAAGTTTTGAAAAAGTGAATAGTATTTACAATACTAGAAAGTACAATTCCTGAAGAAATTGTGAGTGGTGCTTGCCGTGGCAAAACTCGGGGCCCTGTTATTGCAAGAGACTGCAAAATAAGCCAGCCCCATGTCTGTAAGATGTTGTGGGGCTGAGATATGGCTTCTTTATGTGTTTGTATGGTTGCTAGGGTGGTCGAAATGGTTGCTATGGTGTACTTAAACAGTTTAAGGGGTGATATCTAAAGACTAACTGTCAGTCTGCGTCAAAAGAGCCCAACTCTGTATGTGTACAATGGTGTGGTACTGAGATATGGCTTATTAATGTTGAAATACGGTTGCTAGGGTGGTTTAAATAGTTGCTAGGGAGTGGCTATGAAGTTGTGATGTCACTACTGATTGTCTACTTGATAGGCCGAGTCAAAAGAGCCTACCCTCAAGTCTCTACGACCTTCTGATCCGAATATATGATCTGACACAGTACTGCCAATGTTAAGTCTATGGGACTTTTCCGGGAGGATTTTTTTCCCGCCAAAACGGAGATCGTTCATCCGATCCCTTAGAAAAGACATAGCACACCTCTCCTCAATAAGTCGGTCGATTTGACACCTCATCCGTGGGTCTGTGACAAACGGTGCCGGAGGAGTAGCGTGCCAAAGTTTTGAAAAAGTGAATAGTATTTACAATACTAGAAAGTACAATTCCTGAAGAAATTGTGAGTGGTGCTTGCCGTGGCAAAACTCGGGGCCCTGTTATTGCAAGAGACTGCAAAATAAGCCAGCCCCATGTCTGTAAGATGTTGTGGGGCTGAGATATGGCTTCTTTATGTGTTTGTATGGTTGCTAGGGTGGTCGAAATGGTTGCTATGGTGTACTTAAACAGTTTAAGGGGTGATATCTAAAGACTAACTGTCAGTCTGCGTCAAAAGAGCCCAACTCTGTATGTGTACAATGGTGTGGTACTGAGATATGGCTTATTAATGTTGAAATACGGTTGCTAGGGTGGTTTAAATAGTTGCTAGGGAGTGGCTATGAAGTTGTGATGTCACTACTGATTGTCTACTTGATAGGCCGAGTCAAAAGAGCCTACCCTCAAGTCTCTACGACCTTCTGATCCGAATATATGATCTGACACAGTACTGCCAATGTTAAGTCTATGGGACTTTTCCGGGAGGATTTTTTTCCCGCCAAAACGGAGATCGTTCATCCGATCCCTTAGAAAAGACATAGCACACCTCTCCTCAATAAGTCGGTCGATTTGACACCTCATCCGTGGGTCTGTGACAAACGGTGCCGGAGGAGTAGCGTGCCAAAGTTTTGAAAAAGTGAATAGTATTTACAATACTAGAAAGTACAATTCCTGAAGAAATTGTGAGTGGTGCTTGCCGTGGCAAAACTCGGGGCCCGGTTATTGCAAGAGACTGCAAAATCACCTTGCCAGTATGAATGATATAAACCAACCCCCGTGTCTCTATGATTTTCTAATGCAGAGATCTAAACAGTTGCTAGGGTACTCTGTTTGGTTGCTATGGAGTGGCTTGGCACCATCCCATAATGATTCCCCAAAATCCCCTTGCCAGTATGAATGATATATACCAACCCCCGTGTCTCTATGATGTACTAATGCAGAGATATAGGTGTTGCTAAACAGTTGCTAGGGTACTCTGTTTGGTTGCTATGGAGTGGCCTGGCACCATCCCATAATGATTCCCCAAAATCCCCTTGCCAGTATGAATGATATATACCAACCCCCGTGTCTCTATGATGTTCAGATGTGGAGATATACACTGTGGATTTGGGTTGTTAGGGTGCTTGATAATGGTTGCTAGGGCGTGGCTAGGAAGTGTTGAAGGTGATTTGTGATTGGCCATTGATGCCCTGAGTCAATCAAACCCACCCCCATGTTTCTATGACACTCCTATCCAGAGATATAACTTTGATCTTTTTCAATGGAAGTCAATGGGATCGGTTGTTAGGGAGCTGTAAACGGTTGCTAGGGCGTGGCTTAATAGCATCATCATGACCCTGAGATAGTGATTGGTTGTCTGAGTAGATTGGGCCCATCCCCTTGTCTCTGTGAGTCTGTGAAGCAGAGCTATGCTCAATACAAAATCCCTATGGGATTTACCATTGAATGAGAAACGCATGCGTTGCATGCGTTTCATGGGACGACCCTCCCCATTAAAAGTCTATGGGAAAATTTTCGATTTTTGGGGAGCTCTAGCACCCCAGGGGTACAACTTACACCCCTTTGAGATGTGTGTTCTGAGAGATCCTATCAGGATCTTCAACTTTCGTATAAGTGACGTGTGTTTTGGATTTCATCGTTTGGCGCTATGAGTGCTCAAAGTTTTCGTAATGCATTCTCGATGGGACGTTTTCGCTACTTTTTCGCCCCTGGGGCGCACCCCGCACCCCCGATCCCTTAGTAGAGATATAGCACACCATTCCTGATTGGGACGCACCTTTTGACAATTGCTTTGTTGGGTGTTTGACAAAATCTCTGGGAGAAGTAGCGCGCCGAATTTTTGTCCGGAAGAATAATAATAATAATAATAATAAGTATGGTGGAGAACAATAGTGATGCCTTGCTACCGCAAGCACCACTAACTAGAAAGTACAATTCCTGAAGAAATTGTGAGTGGTGCTTGCCGTGGCAAAACTCGGGGCCCTGTTATTGCAAGAGACTGCAAAATAAGCCAGCCCCATGTCTGTAAGATGTTGTGGGGCTGAGATATGGCTTCTTTATGTGTTTGTATGGTTGCTAGGGTGGTCGAAATGGTTGCTATGGTGTACTTAAACAGTTTAAGGGGTGATATCTAAAGACTAACTGTCAGTCTGCGTCAAAAGAGCCCAACTCTGTATGTGTACAATGGTGTGGTACTGAGATATGGCTTATTAATGTTGAAATACGGTTGCTAGGGTGGTTTAAATAGTTGCTAGGGAGTGGCTATGAAGTTGTGATGTCACTACTGATTGTCTACTTGATAGGCCGAGTCAAAAGAGCCTACCCTCAAGTCTCTACGACCTTCTGATCCGAATATATGATCTGACACAGTACTGCCAATGTTAAGTCTATGGGACTTTTCCGGGAGGATTTTTTTCCCGCCAAAACGGAGATCGTTCATCCGATCCCTTAGAAAAGACATAGCACACCTCTCCTCAATAAGTCGGTCGATTTGACACCTCATCCGTGGGTCTGTGACAAACGGTGCCGGAGGAGTAGCGTGCCAAAGTTTTGAAAAAGTGAATAGTATTTACAATACTAGAAAGTACAATTCCTGAAGAAATTGTGAGTGGTGCTTGCCGTGGCAAAACTCGGGGCCCTGTTATTGCAAGTGACTGCAACATGTCTGTCAAGCACACCCTATATGATATTGTGTGTGATATTTAAAGGCTATTTACCAGTCTGAGTCAAAAGAGCCCAACAATGATTGTGTGTGTTGTGTGTGTTAATTGCCATCATTTTTTATTGAAAGCAAATACCTTTCCAGTGTGATATTTGATGACAAAAGGGAAAGGAGTGGACTCTCCCGAACGCGGGTTCGAAGCCACGTCAATCACATCAAAATGATGCACCGTAAACCACCCGCTTAACTGACTGCGCCACTGACTAACACATAAAGACAAGGCAACAATAGGTCTTAAAACAAAAAAAAATTTGCCCTAGGCAGACAACATGATCACACTTATGTTAAAGAATTATAGATACAAACACATTATGTTTTACTTTTATAATGAGTAGAATAATTGTAACAAAAGAAAGAAAATAGAGGCTGTGTCACCTGCTCTGAGTTATTCCCAAAATGCCTTAAAATATAAATCATATTCTGTCGTAATTGTGAATAATATTTTATTTTAATAATTGTCATGTGTGTTAATTGTCATATTTTTTTTTAATTGAAAGTAAATACCTTTCCAATGTGATGGCAAAAGGAAGAGAAATGGACTATGCCGAACGCGGATTCGAAGCCATGTCAGTCACGTCAAAACAAAACTATGCATCATAAACCACCCGCTTACCTGACTGCGCCACTAGATATGACACTATACAGTGGCACTAATAGGTAAAAGCAAAGCGTGCGGGCCAGCCGTTAATTTAGGCAGACAGCATGATCACAATTATGATTAAGGGATTATAGACACAAACACATTATGTTTTACTTTTACAATAATTACAACAAAATAAAATAATGAATTCAACTTTAAAGCAGCCCTAAATATAGAGCCATGTCTGGTCGGAACAGTCGGAGAGCGGGAGAAAAAAAAATCCCGCGCAGACCTGTAACTTACTGCACACTGCACTTGCATTTACTACACGAATGTAATAATAAATAAAATAAAAGTGATCATATGTTTATTATCTTATTTTTTTCCATCTATAGAAACATTTCTTTAGATTTATTTTACACTTATTGGGGCATATTGCTTTATCCCATGCTGTTAGAGTGAAAAGGTTATTTTTTTTAGCTATATATGGCAACCGTTTTAAAGTATATTTAGAACATTAGTTACCGTGAAGACATAATTCGACATGCCTGGAAAAATGCTCTTTAATTGAATGAAGTGGGTGGCTCTTAAAAGAGCCGTTGTTGCTGCTTCATCGTTGGAGTTCCACCCGCAGAGCTTCCGTGATGTTGCTGCGCAGAAGCTCATTACCCTCAGGGCTCAGGTGGACTCCGTCTCTGCAGAGATGAGTCACGCCGATGTTTCGGTGCCGAATGCAGCGCATCCGTCTCCCGGCCAAGAAGTCGGATATCGCGCTGTTCAGCCACCGGCGGCTCCTCTCGATCCCGTAGGACGTCCTGCCAGTCCGACCTCTCCAGTTCAGACGTGGCAGAATGCCCGAAAAGAGGATCCTGGTGTTGGGGAACAGTCTGAAGACTTCCACCAGGTCGGCCTTCACCTCCCGAAGAAAATCAGTACGGCGAAGGCCTTCCCGGCACAGACTGTTCCCTCCCAGGTGTATGACCAGGACCTCCGGAGCAGGAGCCTTGGCCCAGAGAGAGCGCAACACTGGAAGCAAGTGTTCCCAGCGTCTGCCCCCTCTGCCTTCCCAAGTCACCTTGGCGCTAAGACCAAAGCTCCTGTCCATGCCCTGTGCACACACATGAGAGTGCAGCCTTCGAACAATGGAGCTACCAACTAACCAGACAGAAGGAATGCGATTGTCAGCCATCTCGAAGAAGAGTGAAGAAGCAGCAGCGGTTGCCTCAGTATTTATAATGGAGTATCATTCTGTTGTGCATTTCCGCCTTAAAGGGACAGTACCTAATTCTACTTGTTACAGTATATGCACGATTTATACAGCTAAGGTCACTGGATTTTTTAAAAAAAAAATTTATTAAAGGTACAATAAATGTTTGCATATGTACACTGACATTTCCTATTGACACACATTTTAGCAACATTACAAGATTTTAAAAAAAGCCTGGTTGGTATGTAAACGTGCTTTATTACAGTAAAATTACCCCGAACTGCATGGAAATCATATTATATTGTAATTGTATATTTATTAGCTTCATGTTTCTTTGGTTTTATGCCTAAATCTATCAATATGTCTCCATTTATGCACACTTCAGGATTAAAACACCATTTAGAATGTGCATGCTCATTACTGCCATAGCAATATCAAAGGTGTAGTGTCTTACATTTGTCAAATGATAGTTTGTTAGCATGAAGTAAGACTGATGAATGTTTTATTGTGCAGTGAACACTGAACAAATACTCATTAGATATGTGATTTTAAATTAGTTTGAAGCACAGACATGTATATAACGAGTATATAAAAAGCCATTTTAAAGGACCATCTATCTGTCACTATACCTGGATCTCTGTAGTTCAAAATGTATTGTTAATTGAGGCTGGTAAATTAGTTTTACTGAGGAAATACTATACAGCATCAGATTTAAACCCAGAACATTTTTTTTTCTCACCATCACATTCAGGAGCATACATTTACAAAATGGACATATGTACCGATTCACTTACATGAGGAATCCCAGGAATGTATTATAGTTGATCTAAGGATGATAAGCATTAAACATGACTCTCAATTTCATTACTATGGCTGGTCATTTACCAAATTATCACAAACGTCAGATGTTGATGTAATGCACAAGTATGCCTGTTGGAAACTGAGAATTGAATGGATAATTTTGCATGCAACAGTCACACAATATTTGATTATAAAATGATGAAGAAAGACAAAACCATGAAATTATGTTAAAAAATGTACTTTTATTTAATTAATGGCAATTTGGATCGCACTTAGTCTGGAACCTCACCCTTAAGCAAGCCGCTTACTCTTACAGCCGTTTCACACTGCAAGCTTGAGCAGCGCATGAGCAGTGTATATGTTTTCCAGTGTGCATGACAAGCAAAGAGTGCATTGACACAGAGTGTGTGTGTAGTTTTGCTGACGTGAAGCTCATGCTTGCAGTGTGAAACGGCCGTTAGGGATCACTGGAACACACAAGCCTTTCCACCAACGACAAGGTGGCGATCCTTGGAAAGGAACATTCACTCTCCATTCATTCTTTATCTAACACTCACTCTCTCACTCACTCACACACACACACACACACACAAACGCGCAGTCTATAACAAACGCATACACACTCACATGCACACAAGGAGACAAAAAAAAAACAGTTTAGTATTACACATTATTTGTTTGCATTTGTATTACCTTAAAACTAAATGAACCAAACCTGATTATGGACATCCGCAGTGCTGACATACTTTACCCCTGTGCTTCTAGCTGTGCTTGTTCAGTCTTTAGCGTTGTCCTCAACGCCATACACATGTGGTCCCGTCCCCTGGGCATGAAATTGAGAAATGAATATTGGGATCACTAAAAACACAAGTACTAAAAAAAATGTAAGAGATAAATAAAAGTAAACTCACCAGAAAACCTTGCAGAAAGAAATGAGTCCATATATTGGTGTCCAGCTTCCTCTCAGACATTCTGACTTCAAATGGCCGGTTTCTGAAAAACATCAAAACCAATATTAGATTTAACAGTTTCCTCCAAATGTGGTTATGATGTGCAGTGGTACAGTGACTTAAGCGAGATGTTTAAACACCTAGCTTCATATGGTATTGCGCACTGATGTCCGGTCACAGACAGCACTGCTGTCGTCTCCAAATTCTTCCTGCACACATCGACAACAGGATAAAAGGGGACTTTATAAAATGCATCAAATACAAATTGTCACAAATCGTACAGACTGAACACAAATTCAACTTAAAACTTGTATTATAAGGTAAAAAATCACAACAAACATTAAATTACAACAGTTTATTACCATGTATTGCTTTACCTTGCTGTCCTCGTGTCTCACTGCCACTGTCTGTGTCGTCCCTGGAGCTGGCACATGACTCCTCACTGGATCCGCCGCTGCCGCCGTGTCCTCCCTGGAGCTGCTGCACTACTAATACGTCGCTAATACGAGGCGTTTTTTGGTTACGAACGTCACAAAATCTCGAGCCGACCGTACAACGCACAATCAAACTGCAACCCAGCCATACGCGCCAACCCATAGCATTGGCTGTCCTAGCCCCATGTTATGGTTCCGTATGACTCATCTCAACACAACCATACGCGCCGCCAAACCCATTAGGACTAAGGCTGTTGCCCCAGCTGTTGTCGTTAATGCAGATTCAGTGGCCCAATGGGTTGGTTCCGTATGGCATACTAGCTAAACGCACAACAATAGCCATCTACAACACAAAGTCACGTACGCAAAATACAGTACACCGCATTTTGATAGCTATGATAACAACCCATTAGGACTAAGGCTGTTGCCCCATCTGTTGTCGTTAATGCGGATTCAGTGGCCCAATGGGTTGATTTTGATTCTAGCTAAGCGCGCCGCAATAGCCATTTACGACAAAAACTCACGTACGCAAAATACAGTACACCGGGTTATGATAGCTATGATAACTATGTAACACACCCGCCTGAAGGCACAAATCCGGATGAGAGATGTAGATGTGATCCAGGAGTGTGCGTTTTTTGGTCGTTGCTGTGGTGATCAGTTGCGCGTATCCCTTTGACTGGAACAATTCCAAAACCGCTTTTTTCCCTGTACCCAAGAGGTCCTCGTTGAAGTCGCCACAGACAATGACGGGATGTTTTTCCGCTATCTCCAAATAATCTAAAAGGCTCTTCACATTGTCCAAAAAGTCTTTGAGACTATAGCTCGGTGGCCGGTAGACGGCGGCGATCGTCAATTGGACGGGACTATCCACTTTGATGACGACAAACTCCAGATCGGTCACATTTTGTATAAATTGCCGAGGCTGAGCTGAAATATGCTCTTTACAAAATATGACAACGCCACCTCCATCTTTCTTTGCAATTTCTTGGTGCGTCGAGTAGGAGACTTGCCTATTTCGCATAAATGCGTTGTATCCTTGCAGTTGCAGATGGGGTGAAATGAACGATCCGGTCAGGTGAGTTTCCGTCATGCAAAGAATATCTGCCAAAAGCAGTTCGTGGTGTCTTCGGATATCCTCGATGTGGGATGACAGTCCCTCCGTGTTGTGATGGACGATTTTGAAGTGTTGATCCACTTCAGTCTCCCTCGTCTTCTGTAAAAGCGGCATGATTCCGCCAAACGACGCTCGTGTCATATTCCGTAACGAGGCCGTGACCGCAGAATCAGCATAAATCTTTTTCTCGTTGAAGTCCGTGATGTGCAGTCCACGGAGCGAGGTCGTCCTGCTGAGCGCGACGTAGGCCATTCCCGGCTCGAAAATCTTCTTAAGCGACACTACGGCACTCTGCATGGTCATCCCTTGAACTTTGTGAGCCGTGCAGGCGTAGGCCAACTTGATGGGGAACTGGCGACGAACCACTCCTTTCCTCAGGCTTTCCTCGGACCTCTCGATGTACACCAGGTCGTCGTCTTCACCTTGCACCTTTCTGCGGTGATTCTTGCCGGCGTTGGGGTTGTCCAGCGTCAGTCCAAGCATCTGAACGGTCTCGGTTCCATCTTTTGTCTTACGGACAATATTTGAAACCTTCCCGAATGATCCGTTCACGAGTCCCTCCTCAACGTCCAGGTTCCTGGTCACCATTATGCGCGCTCCCAGCGCAATTTTAACGGTGTCGAGCAGGTCGGTTTTTTTCCCGACGACGGGCTTCATTTGCCTCTTCATCCCTCCCGTCCTCGGGTCCTTCCTGTAGTCTTCTGCGTTTACGATGACGATGTCAGTGTGAAGAGCGTCGATTGTTTCGGAGTTGTGTCTGTGGACTTCCTTGTTTGTGGCAAATATGTGCAGTGCATCACACGGGCAGTCTTCGGGGTTCTTCACGGCCTGAAGTAGCAACGCTCTATCGGCTTCTCGGAGGTCGCCGGACTTGGGCTTAACACGCAGCCGGTTCAAAAGCTGGGCAAAAGCAAGGTCCTCTTTCTGACGCATGATCTCTGTGAGGGTAATCATCTGGAAATGGTCTTTCCAGAAGTCCAAAACATCCTCTTCGAAGACGCACAGTGGTTTGGCTTTACCCAGAGGTGGCAGTTGGTAAAAGTCACCCACCGCGAGAACAGAGACCCCACCGAAAGGTTTCTTGCTGCCTTTGATTTGCTGAAATCTCCAGTTTACGTAGGCAAAAAGATCCTTTGAAATCATGGAGATTTCATCAATGATTAGAATTTGGACGTCGCGCAATACAGCTCGCAGCTCATCTAGAGCATTCCCGAGTCCCTGATACGGCGGTTTCAGGTTCCGCGGGAGTTTAAGAAAGGAATGCAGCGTTTTGCCCGAAATATTGTACGCTGCCGTTCCAGTAAACGCGCTCAAGATTACCGTGGGCACGGAGAGATCCCCTTCCTCTCGGATTTGAGGCAGTTGTCTCAAAATTTTCGACGCTTCCGTGTAGATGCACTTGATGACGTGCGATTTGCCACAACCCGCACCACCCGATACGAAGTAGTAAAACGGTTCTGGATTTTGACCCCACACGCGCTGCTGACACCACTGGCAGACAGTGTAAAATATGGCTGCCTGCGTCTCGTTGAGACTTCGAAACAACGCCCTAACGAATTCGGCACTCATCTGGGGTTCCTCTACTTGCGGTACAACTCCGTCCCCGTGTTCCAGAATGCGGTATTCTGGAACATCGTCTTGTACAGCACTCTCCCCCTCCGGATTAACGTCTTCTCGTTCCGCAACGCACTCCAAGCGGTCGACTTCGACTTCAGGTGCAAAAGCAGTCCACGCGTTCTCGGACGGTCCCTGCTGTTGCAGCTGATCGAACGCCTTGTCGACTTCTTCGCTGTTTTTCTCGAATTTCTCTTGGCGTGCTTGCACGATGGCACGAACAGGCATCAGGAGACCCGGGTGTGTGGGTAGCTCCACGGATGCGCTAGTGTAAAACTGCTCATACGTTGGAAATCGATGAGGTTTTAACTGTTCGTTGGAACGATGGGGCATGTAAAGTTTGACTAATCTACCGTAAAATTTTTCGGGTTGTTTTTCTTTTGAGAATCGCGCGTACCTAATAACCGCAGGCTTACCGACGCTTCTTTTTTGGAAATAGCCCATACCGTTTAGCAGCCGGTGAACATTTTTCCCTTTCGTTTGTTGACCGTAAACGATGCGGCATTCGGAAACGAAATCGGCCAGACACATGATCTCGAACTCTCGGGTTCGAGGCCTTGCTCTGTATTTATCGATGATCCCCGACATCCAGACGTCCTCTGAATCGGGATCTTTATTTAGTAGCGCGCTAATCGGGAGACTCATCTTAAGCGCGTCGTCGTCGGTCGGTACGAACACGACGCTTCGCGAACACTTCTTTAACGGTAAGCTGCATGTTCGCGCCACGGACTCCTGCGCGCTTACCTGCCTATGTTTGGAGTACGCCTGCATTATGTGCTTCATTTCGTCCTCCTCGTTCACGTTACTTTCGCGCACGTGCTTGACGACGTTCTTTAGCATTTCGCCCATTTCGTGCTCCGGCTTGGAAATGTACGACAACATGTACATGATGCAGCTAAAAGCATCAATAACGTACTGAATGTCCATGTTGGCGTTCCATGCCCTCAACAAATCGGGATTGTATCCGTTCACCCAAGCCTCCTTTGGCTCACGCTTCAGCAAAATCACGTTGTTATTGGACAGTGCCTCGACGGAATTAGCGTAATCGTCCGCGCTCATTTTACACTGGGCCAGCAGCTCTGACAGGCTGTTGAAGGAGGCTTGGGGATCGTTCAACAAATCCCACACCGGCTTGAGTTTGTCTTTGGCGTCGCTCATCGCTTTTAGTTCGGCCGCGCGTCGCTTCGCCCTTTTTCGGTCGTCTTTGCGCTTCTGTTCGTCGACGGGGTTCAGCGGTTGGGGACGAGCGTTACCGTTTTGGGGCGCAAACATGCAGCTTCCCGACGCGTCGTCGTCGTCCTCTTCTTCGGGACGTGGCGGTCGCGGACGAGTTATCGTGGTGCTAGTCACCGGTAGCTTAGGGAAGCCAAATCTACATAATACATTTCCCTTCTTGCAAGATTTGGAGTGATTCCGGCTGTGAAGCTGAACTTCGGTGACGATGCGATGAAGCTCAGGATCAGAGTCGGAATCGGGCAACCGGCAGGATATGTAGCGGTCGATAAAGTCGCACACTTCCTTATCCTGTTCGCTCTCAAACTCCGGCGCATCCTTTATCCAAGCAAGGAGATGGATATGTGGGCTTCCTCTAGCTTGAAACTCAACCCTGTAAAAGTAGTCCTCGACTTTACCGATGGGTTCGGCGGGCGACAACAGCAGATGAGTCATGAGCGCGTCGACGCGTTTCTCAAACATGCGCATTACCGTGACGGGGTTGCTACGGAGCACGTCGCATTTCGTGTTCCAGTCGAGCTCGGAAAAGTCGATTTGTTCACCTTGCTGGGCCTTGATCGCGGTTATGATTTCAGGCCATCGCATTTCGGCTGCGCTGAACGTGCAAAAAAACGTCGGCTTCCCTAACTGTCTAATCATAGCCTGCAGATCTCTCAAAGTTTTCTCCCAGTAAGCTGGAGAGCCTCTCAACGGTTGCATAAAACGCGTGGCGTCTCTGTTGTGGACTAAGCGCTCGATTTCGCGATTATCTTGAAGCAGCTTGTTCGAAATTCGTCTGCCATCTCTAGTTACCGGTTTACCTTTTCGCAACTGGATAGACATGCTGTTTCTAGCCAGTTGCGTTTCCGTCACAAACTGCGCGAAGAAAAGGTAGCTCTGATCTTTGGCGAAACGAGTATCCACGCCGAACAATCGGACGTTGAAATACATACTCGGACTTATGGATACTTGTCTCGCCTCGTCAATTGTGTTCTGTCCGGTCGGAAATTGAACGGGGAACGCCATGGCTTCCAGCTTAGGGATCTTGAAAAACCCGACAGGCTTTTGTCCTTGCGCAGGCGCGATGCTAAAAACCCCCTCGCCGTACGACATGATCTCTTGCGCGATGTCAGGCGGCTGCATACACGTGTCTAACGTGAGACCCGGTCGGAGTTCGTCCTTTTCCTCTACACTAACGTTTTGCTCGTCCCGCTCGGCAACATCGACCGGTTGTTGTTCTTCCTCCCTATCGTCGTCGTTTTCGTTGTCTAAGTCGAACGTCGCCGTTTCTCTTATGGAGATGTCCCGGTACTCGGAATGTATCGCTTTCAGCGTCGCTAAAGCTGAAAGCACGTTACGCATGTCAACGGTAAGAAAGTGCTGATAACCTTTGAAATTTATGTGTCTCTTAAGCTTGACCTGCAGCAGCTGGGACTCACTGCTAGGTCTTGGGAGAGAGTTAACCGTCTTCTCCACTTCAGAGGGCACACAAACAACAGAGCCATGCACCGCTCGCTGCCTTCCCTTGGGCAAAGCAATTATTTTAGCAAACGGTAAAATTTTTGCGACGAGTTGGCGTTCGAGGACATTCAATTGGAGCAGTTCCGCCGGGATGGGTGGCAATTCCAGTCGGTTAGCTGCTGCGATCGAAGACATGTGGCCTCTTTTAAGATGGCTGTCACACGTGTGGCAAATCCACTCCTCTGTTCTCTCTAGCGGAACGACGCATGGACTTGAGCAGGCACGATCACAGGCGTGGACATACTTCCCGGTCAAGCAAGACGCGGCAACTTGAACGTTTTTTACGTAATTCGATCTGTTACAGGCCTTGACCTGATCTGGAAACAGGGCTCTGTGACAGACCGTGCAGACATGTGTTGGCCCATGTCGAATCTTGCATCGGAACGCATTAATGGCACTCTCGATCGCTTGGCCAACAATGGCACTCTCAATTGCTTGGCCAACCAAAGGCTGCGGTGTTTCCTGGCTAAAGCAGATGTACGGTCTGTATTTCCTTTTAATTCTGAGTGCGCATTGCAACCGATGCAGGATCCGATACGAGACATCACCGACGCATTTTTCCGACTTGCGCAGCGTACATCGCAGGATGTGATGTGCTCTAAACTCCGGGTCACCCGCATATCGCTTAGCCATGTACGCTTTCATTTTACTCTGGAACAGAGTATCCGTCCTATATCGCGTAAGCATGTACTCTTTCATTTTAGTCTGGTACAGAGTATCCGTATTGTACCGTCTAACCACGTACGCTTTCATTTTATTTTGGAAATTAGTATCGCTTCTATAACGCCTAACCACGTACGCTTTTTTTTTACTCTGGAAAAGAGTATCTGTCCTATACCGCTTAACCGTGTACGCTTTCATGTTACTCTGGAAAAGAGTATCTGTCTTATACCGCCTAATCATGTAATTTTTCTTTTTATTTCGGATTCGAGTGTCCTGATTATACTTTATCCTAGTTGCTGCTTTTTTATTTGTTTGGTATTGCAAAGAAGTGACATACCTCTGTCTCTCATAATCACTTTTTTTTTGTTTTTTGATTGCATAAAATTGTGGTGTGTCCTTATGTTCTTGAGCTCGTTTTGAAATGTTTAAAATTTTGCGTATTTCTTTTCTGCGCCGGTGCTTATTTCTTTTATCTATCAAACACTGTGTTTTTGCTTCTGAGCTAACACGATTTACTTTTGCTCCAACATTTGTTTCTGGTTCGGGTGTAGCTAACGTCACTTTCGATGCCTGTTCAGAAACCGATGGTGAAGGTAGTCGCCCAGACTGCTGCTCGGTTTCGAACGACACCGGCATGAATTCATAGTTTGCTTTATCTCCACGATCCTGGAAGACCTTGAGGAGTCTGTCAATCATGTCACCCAGGTGGGTAAAAGTCAACATGACTGCAGTTCCATGACCGGTTGGATGGGGCAAGCCTTCTGCAGTTCGTGAGTGCGAATCAAAGAATCCATACCTTCCACATCGGTCTCTGAACACCGCGATGCACTCTGGAGAAACGATCAGAAGTGCATGGCTAACATCTGTAGTGAGGCACTGCAGTCTTTCAGTGAGAGGAATCCACCACCCTTCCATGTCAGGGGTCCCTCTGGCTCGTAGATATCCCATCATCACTTCAGACTTCAGCACCTGATGTGCTCGGTTAAACGACGACACGCTTATTGGTACTTCCTCCATAGTGAGATGATCGTTATTAAAGCGTCTTTCAGCCATAAGCTGCATTTTAACGCCGACATACAACGCATCCCCGTCCTCTAAAACTCTATCGAGGTCCGGCATTTTAAACCGAATCCCTTCGTTCAGATTGGCCAAGAATGTCAACGCGACGCACGTGCACTGATGATTCCTGGAGAAAACATCATATCTAACATCGTTCTGGCAATGAGACGCCTGCACAGACAAAACCCTACCTTCCGCGAACATTCGACCCGAAAACTGAGGTACAGCAGCCGCAGTGCTTGCCTGTTCAACCTGTAAATAAATAATTGAGAATAAAAGAGACAATGAATAAGTGTGTGTGAGAGAATGAATAAGTGTGTGTGTGAGAGAGAGAGAATGAATAATTGTGTGTGTGAGAGAATAAGTGTGTGTGTGTGTGTGTGAGTGAGAGAGAGAGAATGAATAATTGTGGGTGTGTGTCTGTGAGTGAGAAAGAATTAATAAATGTGTGTGTGTGTGT
The DNA here is from genome assembly GCF_024679245.1 of Pseudorasbora parva. Taxonomy (NCBI): domain Eukaryota; kingdom Metazoa; phylum Chordata; class Actinopteri; order Cypriniformes; family Gobionidae; genus Pseudorasbora; species Pseudorasbora parva. The sequence continues at coordinate 62,752 of NW_027125108.1, read as the reverse complement.
GAGTGAGAAAGAATGAATAAGTGTGTGTGTGTGTGTGTGTGTGTGTGAGAGAATGAATAAGTGTGTGTGTGTGTGTGTGTGTGTGTGTGTGTGTGTGTGTGTGTGTGTGTGTGTGTGTGTGAGAATGAATAAGTTTGTGTGGGTGTGTGTGACAATGAATAAATGTGTGAGAGAGAGTAAGTGAGTGTCAGAGTGATGGTGTGAGAGTGATAGTGATAGAGAGTGATAGCAATAGTATGTGAGTGTGAGTGTGTGAGAGAATGAATAAGTGTGTAATTTGACAACATCGACAGTACCTTGTTAGTCGTGGAGGGTTGATCCTTCAGGTCCTCCTTTTGCCAACGCATTTGTTGAGCCCGAGATCTCTTTCCTTTGCGCGGCATCCTTTAAAATATCAAGACATAAAAAGAAATTAGACAAAAAAAATTGTTCTTGACAAAATTATCTGATTAACTCATTTGAGTGAGGTAACTATAAAAACCAGAGTATCATATCATCAAAAGTAACCATTGATTTATTTTTAATCCTCAAGTAGTGCATATTGAAATACACTTCTTTATTAGTCACATTCCTTTTAACAGGACATTCTCACTTTAATAGGAGCTTACTTTTAAAGTTCTCCCGATGTAACAGCTGTTGAACCTGAAACGAGAAAACCTGCAGTACTCTCAGGTAGAAAAAACAGTTAAACAACAATAAAAGTGTAATACTAGATTTATACTGTGTATTTGATGTTTTTTTTGTTTTTGTTTTTATAAAGAAAGCAACAATGAAAGTATAGTAAAATGAACTTTATGAGAGTATAAAAAGAATAAGCAGAAAAATAACTAGTTAAGATTTATAAATGTAAATTTAAAAAAAAGAACTGTCTATTAAACTAAAAAATAAAATGCTATATTTAAAAGAAAGATGATTATAGAAAAAAAACTACCAATAACAGCTTTAATGTTTTTTTTTTCTGTAAGTAAAAAAAGTAGAAAGAACAAATGAACTGCTCCCCGTGGAAAACAGCAAGACACAAGGATCCTAAAAAAGAAACACAAATAAAAAGGACAGATTAGGTCACAGGAACTACAAATACGGAGATGTGACGAAATACTTTTTTAAAAATATTACTCTAAACCATATTAATACTGACCAAGGCGTGCAGCAGATGATGCAGGTCGTGCTCTGATCAGTCAGTCTGAAAAAGAACAATGGCAACATAATGACAACTTAACTCAAGTCAACTATGCATAACTTGCTTGCATGTTAAATAATAATTATATTTTTTATAGAATATAATTTAGAAGCTGTATATCAAATATGCAGCCTAAAGATGAGATGAACTGGTCACCTATCAGATTTACCACTAGAGATACTGGGATAAGCTCCAGCATCTCTATATTGAACAAGTGGTTTGGAGAACGGATGGGTGATGTGGTCTTAATTATTTGTAGTATAATCAAAACAATTTTAATTTTAATAGTTTCTGTGACCCTAATATTTTTTTTAAAACTATTTATTTCCTTATCAAGTCAAATCTTTTTGTATATGTGGCCATGTCACTAATTAAAGTCTTACCTCAAAGGCCAGGAAGGTTTGTGAAAGTATTCTGAAACAGAGAAAGAAAAGTCATAGAAGTGAAGACCACACTTACAACCCCTGTGACTTTAAATTGAATGGCAAAGATTGATAAAACTTTTTTTTTTTTTAAACAGTTATGCTTTAAAGTCTGTGTTGTTGCTAATTCCATTTCTAAAAAATATTTAAAATGTCTAAATACATTTTATGTAATTGGAATATAAAATCATAAAAACATTAAAATGTCATGAATGGACAATAATCTTTGGACAAATATTCTGTATTACAATAAAAATATCTCCTAACTATTACTGAAGTAAAATCTAGTGATTTTGTATTGTATTGATAAGCTGTAACGTTACTTAAGAATAGCACAAGGAAAAAATGAATGTCATCTCTCCATCACCACTCCCCAAAATAAAATGGCGCTGAGAATGTCGCCACATCAATGCGTTCATATCAATGCACATAGGTTATGCATTACTATTTAAAAAAAAACAAAATGGCTGCGCATACAGCGAAGCGGTTGTCTCTACTCAAACCCTTAGTCTCAATCATCTCCCTAGTTCAGTGGTCAGGGCACTGATAAGGGAGTCAGCCCATTGACTTATGTCCCAGGTCAGTGCCCTGACTAGTGCACTAGGGAGCGGATTGAGCCGCAGCCCATTCAAATCGACAGCACGGACTTCTACTGCATTTACCACGTGATCGCACGGCGCGAAAATCAAAAGTTCGACTCTGTCGAGTAATAAGCTCTCTTAAAAACTCCTGTGATATTCAATAAAGTCATGTACACTGCATAGTGAATTAAATACATCATATTTGCAGATTGTTGTTTAAAATTAGAGAACTCTGTGAGCGAATGTCTAACAGAGGCCTCACCGGATTTATTTACCGGTGACAAATCTAGCCGCATTCGATTGGACAAACCGTTACTAAACTCACCAATGCACTGTCAACGCCACATTTGATCGACAAGAACGCATATAAATGCAGCAATCGACACTTCTCGTTGTAATCTATGCATCCATGTGCATGTAAAATACAACAAACGGCTAATATATGCTACTATTACATTTTACATCATCACAGTGGAAGCTGCAGCTTAACAAAGTGAAAAACGATAAGCCAAATGTTAAACTCCGTCCTCACGCATGAATGTAAGCTAAAAGGACTTATATACATCAAACACACACACAACATGATTTTACGTTTTACACACAAAAATAGATGAGTGGCTAGCTATATAATTACTTATAAATTATACACATTAACATCTACAAACACAAAGGTACCTTCAATGTCAACAAAACTGATAAAATATATACCTCATATTATAATAGGATTAATATTACTTACATTCTATTATAATAAAGAGCTATATGTGACATTACAAGGGTTTATAACGCAGCATATATAAGAACAGCCATTTCGCTTACCTCAGGAGATGAGAGTGGGACGATCTTCAGTCAGAGTTGGCGCTCGTTGGTGCCGCCAGCCAATCAGCAGCGAGCTTTGATTGGACAACCAATAAAATGACTTTTTCTTCACTTTGGGTAATTTTCAAAGATGATGAGAACAATAAGAAATAAAATATAATAATTATGTTATATAAATCATAACAATAATGTAAATTTCGATCACCATACTCTAAATATATTATTTTATACTGGCTTTTTTTTTTTTTTTTTTAAAGTGATAGGTCTGTATTAAAGTTAATGAGAGAGTGATCGTAATTTGACACCTCTATCAGCCATAATCCATCTCCCTGCTTCCTCTTATAGAAATGAATAAATTCAGAAGTGGAACATTTTATTACTATTATTATTATTATTATTATTATTATTATTATTATTATTATTACTCCTCCTCCTCCTCCTCCTCCTCCTCCTCCTCCTCCTCCTCCTCCTCCTACTACTACTACTACTACTACTATTATTATTATTATTATTTGTTTTTTCCAAAAATTATAACTTTTAGAGTTAACTTTATAGAGGTTCACCCTGCTATACTTACAGTAAGCAGGAAATCATCATCCTCTTTTATTAATATAATATAATAATACAATGGGTGTATGTATAAGATTATAACGTGTATGATAAATAATGCACATTCTAAAAAAATCTATAAGAAATTAATGCCTAAATGTATTAAGCAAACAGCAGAGAAAAAAAAATCTTTGTTACACTGTCACTAGGGCAATGTAAATGATTACTAGGGTTTTGATAAGTGGTTGCTATAGTAAACTGGGTGGATGCTAAGGTGTTGGTAGGCTGTTAAGATGTTCTAGGTTGTTATTAAGGTGTTGCTGTGTGCTTGCTGAGATGTTCTGTACATTTTCTATGCTGTTGCTAAGTGTTCTGAGTGGTTGCAAGGCAGTTGCTAAGGTGTTCAAAGTTGTTACTAGGGAGTTGATAGGCAGTTGCTAAGGTATTGTAGATGGTTGCTAGGTCATTGTTGGGTGGTTGCTAGGGTGTTCTGGGTGGTTGCTGAGGTATTGTGGGTGGTTGATAGGGCATCGCTATGCAGTTGCTATGGTATTCCGGGTGGTTGCTAGAGTGTTGCTAGGGTGTTGCTAGGCTGTTGCTAGGCTGTTGCTAGGTGGTTGCTATGGTGTCCCGAGTGGTTGCTAGGGTGTTCTAGGTTGTTGCTAGGCTGTTGCTAGGCTGTTGCTAGGCGGTTGCTATGGTGTCCCGAGTGGTTGCTAGGGTGTTCTAGGTTGTTGCTAGGCTGTTGCCAGGCTGTTGCTAGGCGGTTGCTATGGTGTCCCGAGTGGTTGCTAGGGTGTTCCTGGTGGTTGCTAGGGCGTTGCCAGGTGGTTGCTAGGGTGTTCTGGGTGGTTGCTAGGGCGTTGCTAGGCGGTTGCTAGGGTGTTCTGGGTGGTTGCTAGGGCGTTGCTAGGGTGTTGCTAGGCGGTTGCTAGGGTGTTCCTGGTGGTTGCTAGGGCGTTGCTAGGTGGTTGCTATGGTGTTCTGGGTGGTTGCTAGGGCGTTGCTAGGCGGTTGCTATGGTGTTCTGGGTGGTTGCTAGGGCGTTGCTAGGTGGTTGCTAGGTGGTTGCTATGGTGTTCTGGGTGGTTGCTAGGGCGTTGCTAGGGGGTTGCTAGGGTGTTCTGGGTGGTTGCTTGGGTGTTGCTAGGGTGTTGCTAGGCAGTTCCTACGGTGTTCTGGGTGGTTGCTATGACGTTGCTATGTGGTTGCTAGGGTATTCTGAGTGGTTGCTATGGAGTGGCAGCATCCCATAATGATTCCCCAAAATCCCCTTGCCAGTATGGATGATATATACCAACCCCCATGTCTCTATGATTTTCTGATGTAGAGATCTGTACAGTTGCTAGGGTACTCTGTTTGGTTGCTATGGAGTGGCTTGGCACCATCCCATAATGCTACCCCAAAATCCCCTTGCCAGTATGAATGATATAAACCAACCCCCGTGTCTCTATGATGTACTAATGCAGAGATATAGCTCTTGCTAAACAGTTGCTAGGGTACTCTGTTTGGTTGCTATTGACGGGCTTGGTAGCATCCCATAATGATACCCCAAAATCCCCTTGCCAGTATGAATGATATAAACCAACCCCCGTGTCTGTACGATTTTCAGATGCAGAGATCTGAACAGTTGCTAGGGTACTGTGTTTGGTTGCTATGGAGTGGCTTGGCACCATCCCATAATGATTCCCCAAAATCCCCTTGCCAGTATGAATGATATATACCAACCCCCGTGTCTCTATGATGTTCAGATGTGGAGATATACACTGTGGATTTGGGTTGTTAGGGTGCTTGATAATGGTTGCTAGGGAGTGGCTAGGAGGTGTTGAAGGTGATTTGTGATTGGCCGTTGATGCCCTGAGTCAATCAAACCCACCCCCATGTTTCTATGACACTCCTATCCAGAGATATAACTTTGATCTTTTTCAATGGAAGTCTATGGGATCGGTTGTTAGGGAGCTCTAAACGGTTGCTAGGGCGTGGCTTAATAACATCATCATGATCCTGAGATAGTGATTGGTTGTCTGAGTAGATTGGGCCCACCCCCTTGTGTCTGTGAGTCTGTGAAACAGAGCTATGCTCAATACAAAATCCCTATGGGATTTACCATTGAATGAGAAACGCATGCGTTGCATGCGTTTCATGGGACGACCCTCCCCATGTTAAGTCAATGGGCCTTTTTTTCGATTTTTGGGGAGCTCTAGCACCCCAGGGGTACAACTTACAACCCTTTGAGATGTGTGTGCTGAGAGATCCTATCAGCCCCTTCAATTTTCGTGTAATATATGTGTGTGTTTGAGATCCTCGCTCGGAGCCACGAGGGGTCAAAGTTTCGCCCCATCAATCGTCAATGGCACTTTTGGGGTACGTTTGCACCCCTGGGGCACACACCGTACCCCCGATCCCTTATAAAAGTCATAGCACACCATTCCCGTATAGGTCGCCGACTTTGGCTATTTAGTGGTTGGGGTTTGACAAAATTTGTGGGAGGAGAAGCGCGCCGAAATACGTAACCAGAAGAATAAGAATAATAATAATAAGTATGGTGGAGAACAATAGTGATGCCTTGCTACCGCAAGCACCACTAACTAGAAAGTACAATTCCTGAAGAAATTGTGAGTGGTGCTTGCCGTGGCAAAACTCGGGGCCCTGTTATTGCAAGAGACTGCAAAATAAGCCAGCCCCATGTCTGTAAGATGTTGTGGGGCTGAGATATGGCTTCTTTATGTGTTTGTATGGTTGCTAGGGTGGTCGAAATGGTTGCTATGGTGTACTTAAACAGTTTAAGGGGTGATATCTAAAGACTAACTGTCAGTCTGCGTCAAAAGAGCCCAACTCTGTATGTGTACAATGGTGTGGTACTGAGATATGGCTTATTAATGTTGAAATACGGTTGCTAGGGTGGTTTAAATAGTTGCTAGGGAGTGGCTATGAAGTTGTGATGTCACTACTGATTGTCTACTTGATAGGCCGAGTCAAAAGAGCCTACCCTCAAGTCTCTACGACCTTCTGATCCGAATATATGATCTGACACAGTACTGCCAATGTTAAGTCTATGGGACTTTTCCGGGAGGATTTTTTTCCCGCCAAAACGGAGATCGTTCATCCGATCCCTTAGAAAAGACATAGCACACCTCTCCTCAATAAGTCGGTCGATTTGACACCTCATCCGTGGGTCTGTGACAAACGGTGCCGGAGGAGTAGCGTGCCAAAGTTTTGAAAAAGTGAATAGTATTTACAATACTAGAAAGTACAATTCCTGAAGAAATTGTGAGTGGTGCTTGCCGTGGCAAAACTCGGGGCCCTGTGGCATTTGTGATGCAAAAAAGCCAAGCAACATGATGTTAGCATGATGCTAACATGATTAGCAAGTTGTTAGCATGATGCTAACATGATTAGCATGTTGTTAGCAGCATGATTAGCAAGTTATTAGCATGATGCTAACATGATTAGCATGTTGCTAGCATGATGCTAACATGATTAGCATGATGTTAGCATTATGCTAGCATGATGTTAGCATGATGCTAACATGATTAGCATGTTGCTAGCATAATGCTAACATGATTAGCATGATGTTAGCATGATGCTAACATGATTAGCATGATGCTAGCAACATGATTAGCATGTTGCTAGCATGATGCTAACATGATTAGCATGTTGCTAGCATTATGCTAACATGATTAGCATGATGCTAGCATGATGCTAACATGATTAGCATTATGCTAGCATTATGCTAACATGATTAGCATGTTGCTAGCATGATTAGCATGTTGCTAGGTGGTTGCTAGGGTGTTTTTGGTGGTTGCTAGGCGGTTGCTAGGGTGTTCTGGGTGGTTGCTAGGGCGTTGCTAGGCGGTTGCTAGGGTGTTCTGGGTGGTTGCTAGGGCGTTGCTAGGTGGTTGCTAGGCGGTTGCTATGGTGTTCTGGGTGGTTGCTAGGGCGTTGCTAGGCGGTTGCTAGGGTGTTCTGGGTGGTTGCTAGGGCGTTGCTAGGGTGTTGCTAGGCAGTTGCTAGGGTGTTCTGGGTGGTTGCTAGGCAGTTGCTATGGTGTTCTGGGTGGTTGCTATGACGTTGCTATGTGGTTGCTAGGGTATTCTGGGTGGTTGCTATGGAGTGGCAGCATCCCATAATGATACCCCAAAATCACCTTGCCAGTACTAATTATATAAACCAACCCCCATGTCTCTATGATTTTCTGATGCAGAGATCTGAACGGTTGCTAAGGTACTCTGTTTGGTTGCTATGGAGTGGCTTGGTAGCATCCCATAATGATTCCCCAAAATCCCCTTGCCAGTATGAATGATATAAACCAACCCCCGTGTCTCTATGATTTTCTGATGCAGAGATCTGAACGGTTGCTAAGGTACTCTGTTTGGTTGCTATGGAGTGGCTTGGCACCATCCCATAATGATTCCCCAAAATCCCCCTGCCAGTATGAATGATATAAACCAACCCCCATGTCTCTATGATGTTCAGATGTGAAGATATACACTGTGGATTTGGGTTGTTAGGGTGCTTGATAATGGTTGCTAGGGAGTGGCTAGGAGGTGTTGAAGGTGATTTGTGATTGGCCGTTGATGCCCTGAGTCAATCAAACCCACCCTCATGTTTGTATGACACTCCTATCCAGAGATATAACTTTGATCTTTTTCAATGGAAGTCAATGGGATCGGTTGTTAGGGAGCTCTAAACGGTTGCTAGGGCGTGGCTTAATAACATCATCATGATCCTGAGATAGTGATTGGTTGTCTGAGTAGATTGGGCCCACCCCCTTGTGTTTGTGAGTCTGTGAAGCAGAGCTATGCTCAATACAAAATCCCTATGGGATTTACCATTGAATGAGAAACGCATGCGTTGCATGCGTTTCATGGGACGACCCTCCCCATGTTAAGTCAATGGGCCTTTTTTGCGATTTTTGGGGAGCTCTAGCACCCCAGGGGTACAACTTACACCCCTTTGAGATGTGTGTTCTGAGAGATCTTATCAGCCCCTTCAAATTTCGTGTAATATATGTGTGTGTTTGAGATCCTCGCTCGGAGCTACGAGAGGTCAAAGTTTCGCCCCATCAATCGTCTATGGCACTTTTGGGGTACGTTTGCACCCCTGGGGCACACACCGTACCCCCGATCCCTTATAAAAGTCATAGCACACCATTCCCGTATAGGTCGCCGACTTTGGCTATTTAGTGGTTGGGGTTTGACAAAATTTGTGTGAGGAGAAGCGCGCCGAAATACGTGTGTGGAAGAATAATAATAATAATAAGTATGGTGGAGAACAATAGTGATGCCTTGCTAAAGCAAGCACCACTAATAAGTATGGTGGAGAACAATAGTGATGCCTTGCTAAAGCAAGCACCACTAACTAGAAAGTACAATTCCTGAAGAAATTGTGAGTGGTGCTTGCCGTGGCAAAACTCGGGGCCCTGTTATTGCAAGAGACTGCAAAATAAGCCAGCCCCATGTCTGTAAGATGTTGTGGGGCTGAGATATGGCTTCTTTATGTGTTTGTATGGTTGCTAGGGTGGTCGAAATGGTTGCTATGGTGTACTTAAACAGTTTAAGGGGTGATATCTAAAGACTAACTGTCAGTCTGCGTCAAAAGAGCCCAACTCTGTATGTGTACAATGGTGTGGTACTGAGATATGGCTTATTAATGTTGAAATACGGTTGCTAGGGTGGTTTAAATAGTTGCTAGGGAGTGGCTATGAAGTTGTGATGTCACTACTGATTGTCTACTTGATAGGCCGAGTCAAAAGAGCCTACCCTCAAGTCTCTACGACCTTCTGATCCGAATATATGATCTGACACAGTACTGCCAATGTTAAGTCTATGGGACTTTTCCGGGAGGATTTTTTTCCCGCCAAAACGGAGATCGTTCATCCGATCCCTTAGAAAAGACATAGCACACCTCTCCTCAATAAGTCGGTCGATTTGACACCTCATCCGTGGGTCTGTGACAAACGGTGCCGGAGGAGTAGCGTGCCAAAGTTTTGAAAAAGTGAATAGTATTTACAATACTAGAAAGTACAATTCCTGAAGAAATTGTGAGTGGTGCTTGCCGTGGCAAAACTCGGGGCCCTGTGGCATTTGTGATGCAAAAAAGCCAAGCAACATGATGTTAGCATGATGCTAACATGATTAGCAAGTTGTTAGCATGATGCTAACATGATTAGCAAGTTGTTAGCATGATGCTAACATGATTAGCATGATGTTAGCATGATGCTAACATGATTAGCATGTTGCTAGCATAACGCTAACATGATTAGCATGATGTTAGCATGATGCTAACATGATTAGCATGATGCTAGCAACATGATTAGCATGTTGCTAGCATGATGCTAACATGATTAGCAAAATGCTAGCATGATGCTAACATGATTAGCATGATGCTAGCATGATGCTAACATGATTAGCATGTTGCTAGCATGATGCTAACATGATTAGCATCATGTTAGCATGATGCTAACATGATTAGCATCATGCTAGCAACATGATTAGCATGTTGCTAGCATAATGCTAACATGATTAGCATTATGCTAGCATGATGCTAACATGATTAGCATGTTGCTAGCATGATTAGCATGTTGCTAGGCGGTTGCTATGGTGTTCTGGATGGTTGCTAGGGCGTTGCTAGGTGGTTGCTAGGGTGTTCTGGGTGGTTGCTAGGGCGTTGCTAGGCGGTTGCTAGGGTGTTTTGGGAGGTTGCTAGGGCGTTGCTAGGTGGTTGCTAGGCGGTTGCTAGGGTGTTCTGGGTGGTTGCTAGGGCGTTGCTAGGCGGTTGCTAGGGTGTTCTGGGTGGTTGCTAGGGCGTTGCTAGGGTGTTGCTAGGCGGTTGCTAGGGTGTTCTGGGTGGTTGCTAGGCAGTTGCTATGGTGTTCTGGGTGGTTGCTAGGCGGTTGCTATGTGGTTGCTAGGGTATTCTGGGTGGTTGCTATGGAGTGGCAACATCCCATAATGATACCCCAAAATGACCTTGCCAGTACTAATTATATAAACCAACCCCCATGTCTGTATGATTTTCTAATGCAGAGATCTGAACAGTTGCTAGGGTACTCTGTTTGGTTGCTATGGAGTGGCTTGGCACCATCCCATAATGATTCCCCAAAATCCCCTTGCCAGTATGAATGATATATACCAACCCCCGTGTCTCTATGATGTACTAATGCAGAGATATAGGTCTTGCTAAACAGTTGCTAGGGTACTCTGTTTGGTTGCTATGGAGTGGCCTGGCACCATCCCATAATGATTCCCCAAAATCCCCTTGCCAGTATGAATGATATAAACCAACCCCCATGTCTCTATGATGTTCAGATGTGAAGATATACACTGTGGATTTGGGTTGTTAGGGTGCTTGATAATGGTTGCTAGGGAGTGGCTAGGAGGTGTTGAAGGTGATTTGTGATTGGCCGTTGATGCCCTGAGTCAATCAAACCCACCCTCATGTTTGTATGACACTCCTATCCAGAGATATAACTTTGATCTTTTTCAATGGAAGTCAATGGGATCGGTTGTTAGGGAGCTCTAAACGGTTGCTAGGGCGTGGCTTAATAACATCATCATGATCCTGAGATAGTGATTGGTTGTCTGAGTAGATTGGGCCCACCCCCTTGTCTCTGTGAGTCTGTGAAGCAGAGCTATGGTCAATACAAATTCCCTATGGGATTTACCATTGAATGAGAAACGCATGCGTTGCATGCGTTTCATGGGACGACCCTCCCCATGTTAAGTCAATGGGCCTTTTTTGCGATTTTTGGGGAGCTCTAGCACCCCAGGGGTACAACTTACACCCCTTTGAGATGTGTGTGCTGAGAGATCCTATCAGCCCCTTCAAATTTCGTGTAATATATGTGTGTGTTTGAGATCCTCGCTCGGAGCTACGAGGGGTCAAAGTTTCGCCCCATCAATCGTCTATGGCACTTTCGGGGTACGTTTGCACCCCTGGGGCGCACACCGTACCCCCGATCCCTTAGCAGAGATATAGCACACCATTCCCGTATAGGCCGCCGACTTTGGCTATTTAGTGGTTGGGGTTTGACAAAATTTGTGTGAGGAGAAGCGCGCCGAAATACGTGTCCAGAAGAAGAATAATAATAATAAGTATGGTGGAGAACAATAGTGATGCCTTGCTAAAGCAAGCACCACTAACTAGAAAGTACAATTCCTGAAGAAATTGTGAGTGGTGCTTGCCGTGGCAAAACTCGGGGCCCTGTTATTGCAAGAGACTGCAAAATAAGCCAGCCCCATGTCTGTAAGATGTTGTGGGGCTGAGATATGGCTTCTTTATGTGTTTGTATGGTTGCTAGGGTGGTCGAAATGGTTGCTATGGTGTACTTAAACAGTTTAAGGGGTGATATCTAAAGACTAACTGTCAGTCTGCGTCAAAAGAGCCCAACTCTGTATGTGTACAATGGTGTGGTACTGAGATATGGCTTATTAATGTTGAAATACGGTTGCTAGGGTGGTTTAAATAGTTGCTAGGGAGTGGCTATGAAGTTGTGATGTCACTACTGATTGTCTACTTGATAGGCCGAGTCAAAAGAGCCTACCCTCAAGTCTCTACGACCTTCTGATCCGAATATATGATCTGACACAGTACTGCCAATGTTAAGTCTATGGGACTTTTCCGGGAGGATTTTTTTCCCGCCAAAACGGAGATCGTTCATCCGATCCCTTAGAAAAGACATAGCACACCTCTCCTCAATAAGTCGGTCGATTTGACACCTCATCCGTGGGTCTGTGACAAACGGTGCCGGAGGAGTAGCGTGCCAAAGTTTTGAAAAAGTGAATAGTATTTACAATACTAGAAAGTACAATTCCTGAAGAAATTGTGAGTGGTGCTTGCCGTGGCAAAACTCGGGGCCCTGTTATTGCAAGAGACTGCAAAATAAGCCAGCCCCATGTCTGTAAGATGTTGTGGGGCTGAGATATGGCTTCTTTATGTGTTTGTATGGTTGCTAGGGTGGTCGAAATGGTTGCTATGGTGTACTTAAACAGTTTAAGGGGTGATATCTAAAGACTAACTGTCAGTCTGCGTCAAAAGAGCCCAACTCTGTATGTGTACAATGGTGTGGTACTGAGATATGGCTTATTAATGTTGAAATACGGTTGCTAGGGTGGTTTAAATAGTTGCTAGGGAGTGGCTATGAAGTTGTGATGTCACTACTGATTGTCTACTTGATAGGCCGAGTCAAAAGAGCCTACCCTCAAGTCTCTACGACCTTCTGATCCGAATATATGATCTGACACAGTACTGCCAATGTTAAGTCTATGGGACTTTTCCGGGAGGATTTTTTTCCCGCCAAAACGGAGATCGTTCATCCGATCCCTTAGAAAAGACATAGCACACCTCTCCTCAATAAGTCGGTCGATTTGACACCTCATCCGTGGGTCTGTGACAAACGGTGCCGGAGGAGTAGCGTGCCAAAGTTTTGAAAAAGTGAATAGTATTTACAATACTAGAAAGTACAATTCCTGAAGAAATTGTGAGTGGTGCTTGCCGTGGCAAAACTCGGGGCCCTGTTATTGCAAGAGACTGCAAAATAAGCCAGCCCCATGTCTGTAAGATGTTGTGGGGCTGAGATATGGCTTCTTTATGTGTTTGTATGGTTGCTAGGGTGGTCGAAATGGTTGCTATGGTGTACTTAAACAGTTTAAGGGGTGATATCTAAAGACTAACTGTCAGTCTGCGTCAAAAGAGCCCAACTCTGTATGTGTACAATGGTGTGGTACTGAGATATGGCTTATTAATGTTGAAATACGGTTGCTAGGGTGGTTTAAATAGTTGCTAGGGAGTGGCTATGAAGTTGTGATGTCACTACTGATTGTCTACTTGATAGGCCGAGTCAAAAGAGCCTACCCTCAAGTCTCTACGACCTTCTGATCCGAATATATGATCTGACACAGTACTGCCAATGTTAAGTCTATGGGACTTTTCCGGGAGGATTTTTTTCCCGCCAAAACGGAGATCGTTCATCCGATCCCTTAGAAAAGACATAGCACACCTCTCCTCAATAAGTCGGTCGATTTGACACCTCATCCGTGGGTCTGTGACAAACGGTGCCGGAGGAGTAGCGTGCCAAAGTTTTGAAAAAGTGAATAGTATTTACAATACTAGAAAGTACAATTCCTGAAGAAATTGTGAGTGGTGCTTGCCGTGGCAAAACTCGGGGCCCGGTTATGCAAGAGACTGCAAAATAAGTCAGCCCCATGTCTGTAAGATGTTGTGGAGTTGAGATATGGCTTATTAATGTGTCTGTATGGTTGCTAGGGTGGTCTAATTGGTTGCTATGGTGTGGCCATACAGTTTAAGAGGTGATATTCATAGAGTAGTTGTCAGTCTGAGTCAAAAGAGCCCAACTCTGTATGTGTACAATGCTCTAGTACTGAGATATGTCTTGTTAATGTTGAAATACGGTTGCTAGGGTGCTGAAACTGGTTGCTAGGGAGTGGCTATGAAGTTGTGATGTCACTACGGATTGTCTGCTTGATAGGCCGAGTCAAAAGAGCCCACCCTCAAGTCTCTACGACCTTCTGATCCGAATCTATGATCTCACACAGTACTGCCAATGTTAAGTCTATGGGACTTTTCCGGGACAATTTTTTTCCCGCCAAAACGGAGATCGTTCATCCGATCCCTTAGAAAAGACATAGCACACCTCTCCTCAATAAGTCGGTCGATTTGACACCTCACCCGTGGGTCTGTGACAAACGGTGCCGGAGGAGTAGCGTGCCAAAGTTTTGAAAAAGTGAATAGTATTGACAATACTAGAAAGTACAATTCCTGAAGAAATTGTGAGTGGTGCTTGCCGTGGCAAAACTCGGGGCCCTGTGGCATTTGTGATGCAAAAAAGCCAAGCAACATGATGTTAGCATGATGCTAACATGATTAGCAAGTTGTTAGCATGATGCTAACATGATTAGCATGTTGCTAGCATGATGCTAACATGATTAGCATGTTGTTAGCATGATGCTAACATGATTAGCATGATGCTAGCAACATGATTAGCATGTTGCTAGCATTATGCTAACATGATTAGCATGTTGCTAGCATGATGCTAACATGATTAGCATGTTGCTAGCATGATTAGCATGTTGCTAGGTGGTTGCTAGGGTGTTTTTGGTGGTTGCTAGGCGGTTGCTAGGGTGTTCTGGGTGGTTGCTAGGGCGTTGCTAGGCGGTTGCTAGGGTGTTCTGGGAGGTTGCTAGGGCGTTGCTAGGTGGTTGCTAGGCGGTTGCTAGGGTGTTCTGGGTGGTTGCTAGGGCGTTGCTAGGTGGTTGCTAGGCGGTTGCTATGGTGTTCTGGGTGGTTGCTAGGGCGTTGCTAGGTGGTTGCTAGGGTGTTCTGGGTGGTTGCTAGGGCGTTGCTAGGGTGTTGCTAGGCAGTTGCTATGGTGTTCTGGGTGGTTGCTATGACGTTGCTATGTGGTTGCTAGGGTATTCTGGGTAGTTGCTATGGAGTGGCAACATCCCATAATGATACCCCAAAATCACCTTGCCAGTACTAATTATATAAACCAACCCCCATGTCTGTATGATTTTCTGATGCAGAGATGTGAACGGTCGCTAGGGTACTCTGTTTGGTTGCTATGGAGTGGCTTGGCAGCATCCCATAATGCTACCCCAAAATCCCCTTGCCAGTATGAATGATATAAACCAACCCCCGTGTCTCTATGATTTTCTGATGCAGAGATCTGAACGGTTGCTAAGGTACTCTGTTTGGTTGCTATGGAGTGGCTTGGCACCATCCCATAATGATTCCCCAAAATCCCCTTGCCAGTATGAATGATATATACCAACCCCCGTGTCTCTATGATGTTCAGATGTGAAGATATACACTGTGGATTTGTGTTGTTAGGGTGCTTGATAATGGTTGCTAGGGCGTGGCTAGGAAGTGTTGAAGGTGATTTGTGATTGGCCGTTGATGCCCTGAGTCAATCAAACCCACCCCCATGTTTCTATGACACTCCTATCCAGAGATATAACTTTAATCTTTTTCAATGGAACTCAATGGGATCGGTTGTTAGGGAGCTCTAAACGGTTGCTAGGGCGTGGCTTAATAACATCATCATGATCCTGAGATAGTGATTGGTTGTCTGAGTAGATTGGGCCCACCCCCTTGTATCTGTGACTCTGTGAAGCAGAGCTATGCTCAATACAAAATCCCTATGGGATTTACCATTGAATGAGAAACGCATGCGTTGCATGCGTTTCATGGGACGACCCTCCCCATGTTAAGTCTATGGGGTTTTTTGCGATTTTTGGGGAGCTCTAGCACCCCAGGGGTACAACTTACACCCCTTTGAGATGTGTGTTCTGAGAGATCCTATCAGGATCTTCAAATTTCGTATAAGAGACGAGTGTTTTGGAATTCATCGTTCGGCGCTACGAGTGGTCGAAGTTTTCGCAATGTTAAGTCGATGGGACGTTTTGGCTACTTTTACGCCCCTGGGGCGCACACCGTACCCCCGATCCCTTAGCAGAGATATAGCACACCATTCCCGATGAGGACGCACCTTTTGTCAATTGCTTTGTTGGGTCTTTGACAAAATCTCTGGGAGGAGAAGCGCGCCGAAATTTTTGTCCAGAAGGAAGAAGAAGAATAATAAGTATGGAGAAGAACAATAGTGATGCCTTGCTAAAGCAAGCACCACTAACTAGAAAGTACAATTCCTGAAGAAATTGTGAGTGGTGCTTGCCGTGGCAAAACTCGGGGCCCTGTGGCATTTGTGATGCAAAAAAGCCAAGCAACATGATGTTAGCATGATGCTAACATGATTAGCAAGTTGTTAGCATGATGCTAACATGATTAGCAAGTTGTTAGCATGATGCTAACATGATTAGCAAGTTGTTAGCATGATGCTAACATGATTAGCAAGTTGTTAGCATGATGCTAACATGATTAGCATGATGTTAGCATGATGCTAACATGATTAGCATGTTGCTAGCATAATGCTAACATGATTAGCATGATGTTAGCATGATGCTAACATGATTAGCATGATGCTAGCAACATGATAAGCATGTTGCTAGCATAATGCTAACATGATTAGCATGATGCTAGCATGATGCTAACATGATTAGCATGTTGCTAGCATGATGCTAACATGATTAGCATCATGTTAGCATGATGCTAACATGATTAGCATCATGCTAGCAACATGATTAGCATGTTGCTAGCATAATGCTAACATGATTAGCATTATGCTAGCATGATGCTAACATGATTAGCATGTTGCTAGCATGATTAGCATGTTGCTAGGCGGTTGGTATGGTGTTCTGGATGGTTGCTAGGGCGTTGCTAGGCGGTTGCTAGGGTGTTCTGGGTGGTTGCTAGGGCGTTGCTAGGCGGTTGCTAAGGTGTTCTGGGAGGTTGCTAGGGCGTTGCTAGGTGGTTGCTAGGCGGTTGCTAGGGTGTTCTGGGTGGTTGCTAGGGCGTTGCTAGGCGGTTGCTAGGGTGTTCTGAGTGGTTGCTAGGGCGTTGCTAGGCGGTTGCTAGGGTGTTCTGGGTGGTTGCTAGGCAGTTGCTATGGTGTTCTGGGTGGTTGCTATGACGTTGCTATGTGGTTGCTAGGGTATTCTGGGTGGTTGCTATGGAGTGGCAACATCCCATAATGATACCCCAAAATCACCTTGCCAGTATGACTGATATAAACCAACCCCCATGTCTGTATGATTTTCTGATGTAGAGATCTGAACAGTTGCTAGGGTACTCTGTTTGGTTGCTATGGAGTGGCTTGGTAGCATCCCATAATGATTCCCCAAAATCCCCTTGCCAGTATGAATGATATAAACCAACCCCCGTGTCTCTATGATTTTCTGATGCAGAGATCTGAACGGTTGCTAAGGTACTCTGTTTGGTTGCTATGGAGTGGCTTGGCACCATCCCATAATGATTCCCCAAAATCCCCTTGCCAGTATGAATGATATATACCAACCCCCGTGTCTCTATGATGTACTAATGCAGAGATATAGGTCTTGCTAAACAGTTGCTAGGGTACTCTGTTTGGTTGCTATGGAGTGGCTTGGCAGCATCCCATAATGATTCCCCAAAATCCCCTTGCCAGTATGAATGATATAAACCAACCCCCGTGTCTCTATGATGTTCAGATGTGGAGATATACACAGTGGATTTGGGTTGTTAGGGCGCTCGATAATGGTTGCTAGGGAGTGGCTAGGAGGTGTTGAAGGAGATTTGTGATTGGCCGTTGATGCACTGAGTCAATCAAACCCACCCCCATGTTTCTATGACACTCCTATCCAGAGATATAACTTTGATCTTTTTCAATGGAAGTCAATGGGATCGGTTGTTAGGGAGCTCTAAACGGTTGCTAGGGCGTGGCCTAATAACATCATCATGATCCTGAGATAGTGATTGGTTGTCTGAGTAGATTGGGCCCACCCCCTTGTCTCTGTGAGTCTGTGAAGCAGAGCTATGCTCAATACAAAATCCCTATGGGATTTACCATTGAATGAGAAACGCATGCGTTGCATGCGTTTCATGGGACGACCCTCCCCATGTTAAGTCAATGGGGCTTTTTTTCGATTTTTGGGGAGCTGTAGCACCCCAGGGGTACAACTTACACCCCTTTGAGATGTGTGTGCTGAGAGATCCTATCAGCCCCTTCAATTTTCGTGTAATATATGTGTGTGTTTGAGATCCTCGCTCGGAGCTACGAGGCGTCAAAGTTTCGCCCCATCAATCGTCTATGGCACTTTCGGGGTACGTTTGCACCCCTGGGGCGCACACCGTACCCCCGATCCCTTATAAAAGTCATAGCACACGATTCCCGTATAGGCCGCCGACTTTGGCTATTTAGTGGTTGGGGTTTGACAAAATTTGTGGGAGGAGAAGCGCGTCAAAATAAGTGGCCAGAAGAATAATAATAATAAGTATGGTGGAGAACAATAGTGATGCCTTGCTACGCAAGCACCACTAACTAGAAAGTACAATTCCTGAAGAAATTGTGAGTGGTGCTTGCCGTGGCAAAACTCGGGGCCCTGTTATTGCAAGAGACTGCAAAATAAGCCAGCCCCATGTCTGTAAGATGTTGTGGGGCTGAGATATGGCTTCTTTATGTGTTTGTATGGTTGCTAGGGTGGTCGAAATGGTTGCTATGGTGTACTTAAACAGTTTAAGGGGTGATATCTAAAGACTAACTGTCAGTCTGCGTCAAAAGAGCCCAACTCTGTATGTGTACAATGGTGTGGTACTGAGATATGGCTTATTAATGTTGAAATACGGTTGCTAGGGTGGTTTAAATAGTTGCTAGGGAGTGGCTATGAAGTTGTGATGTCACTACTGATTGTCTACTTGATAGGCCGAGTCAAAAGAGCCTACCCTCAAGTCTCTACGACCTTCTGATCCGAATATATGATCTGACACAGTACTGCCAATGTTAAGTCTATGGGACTTTTCCGGGAGGATTTTTTTCCCGCCAAAACGGAGATCGTTCATCCGATCCCTTAGAAAAGACATAGCACACCTCTCCTCAATAAGTCGGTCGATTTGACACCTCATCCGTGGGTCTGTGACAAACGGTGCCGGAGGAGTAGCGTGCCAAAGTTTTGAAAAAGTGAATAGTATTTACAATACTAGAAAGTACAATTCCTGAAGAAATTGTGAGTGGTGCTTGCCGTGGCAAAACTCGGGGCCCGGTTATGGAAAATAAGCCAGCCCCATGTCTGTATGATGTTGTGGAGTTGAGATATGGCTTATTCATGTTTGTACGGTTGCCAGGGTGGTTGAAATGGTTGCTAGGGTGTGACTATACAGTTTAAGGGGTGATATTCATAGAGTAGTTGTCAGTCTGAGTCAAAAGAGCCCAACTCTGTATGTGTACAATGCTTTCGTGCTGAGATATGTCTTGTTAATGTTGAAATACGGTTGCTAGGGTGGTGAAACTGGTTGCTAGGGAGTGGCTATGAAGTTGTGATATGACTATGGATTGTCTACTTGATAGGCCGAGTCAAAAGAGCCCACCCTCAAGTCTCTATGACCTTCTGATCCGAATATATGATCTCACACAGTACTGCCAATGTTAAGTCTATGGGACTTTTCCGGGACGATTTTTTTCCCGCCAAAACGGAGATCGTTCATCCGATCGCTTAGAAAAGACATAGCACACCTCTCCTCAATAAGTCGGTCGATTTGACACCTCATCCGTGGGTCTGTGACAAACGGTGCCGGAGGAGTAGCGTGCCAAAGTTTTGAAAAAGTGAATAGTATTTACAATACTAGAAAGTACAATTCCTGAAGAAATTGTGAGTGGTGCTTGCCGTGGCAAAATTCGGGGCCCTGTGGCATTTGTGATGGAAAAAACCCAAGCAACACGATGTTAGCATGATGCTAACATGATTAGCAAGTTGTTAGCATGATGCTAACATGATTAGCATGTTGTTAGTAGCATGATTAGCAATCTATTAGCATAATGCTAACATGATTAGCATGTTGTTAGCATGATGCTAACATGATTAGCATGTTGTTAGCAGCATGATTAGCAAGTTATTAGCATGATGCTAACATGATTAGCATGTTGCTAGCATGATGCTAACATGATTAGCATGATGTTAGCATTATGCTAACATGATTAGCATGATGTTAGCATGATGCTAACATGATTAGCATGATGTTAGCATTATGCTAACATGATTAGCATCATGCTAGCAACATGATTAGCATTTTGCTAGCATGATGCTAACATGATTAGCATGTTGCTAGCATGATGCTAACATGATTAGCATGTTGCTAGCATGATGCTAACATGATTAGCATGTTGCTAGCATGATGCTAACATGATTAGCATGTTGTTAGCATGATGCTAACATGATTAGCATGATGCTAGCAACATGATTAGCATGTTGCTAGCATGATGCTAACATGATTAGCATGTTGCTAGCATGATGCTAACATGATTAGCATGATGCTAACACAATTAGCATGTTGCTAGGTGGTTGCTAGGGTGTTTTTGGTGGTTGCTAGGCGGTTGCTAGGGTGTTCTGGGTGGTTGCTAGGGCGTTGCTAGGCGGTTGCTAGGGTGTTCTGGGAGGTTGCTAGGGCGTTGCTAGGTGGTTGCTAGGCGGTTGCTATGGTGTTCTGGGCGGTTGCTAGGGCGTTGCTAGGGTGTTCTGGGTGGTTGCTAGGGCGTTGCTAGGGTGTTGCTAGGCGGTTGCTAGGGTGTTCTGGTTGGTTGCTAGGCAGTTGCTATGGTGTTCTGGGTGGTTGCTATGACGTTGCTATGTGGTTGCTAGGGTATTCTGGGTGGTTGCTATGGAGTGGCAACATCCCATAATGATACCCCAAAATCACCTTGCCAGTACTAATTATATAAACCAACCCCCATGTCTGTATGATTTTCTAATGCAGAGATCTGAACAGTTGCTAGGGTACTCTGTTTGGTTGCTATGGAGTGGCTTGGCAGCATCCCATAATGATATCCCAATATCCCCTTGCCAGTATGAATGATATAAACCAACCCCCGTGTCTGTATGATTTTCTGATGCAGAGATCTGAACGGTTGCTAAGGTACTCTGTTTGGTTGCTATGGAGTGGCTTGGCACCATCCCATAATGATACCCCAAAATCCCCTTGCCAGTATGAATGATATAAACCAACCCCCGTGTCTCTATGATGTTCAGATGTGAAGATATACACTGTGGATTTGGGTTGTTAGGGTGCTTGATAATGGTTGCTAGGGAGTGGCTAGGAGGTGTTGAAGGTGATTTGTGATTGGCCGTTGATGCCCTGAGTCAATCAAACCCACCCTCATGTTTGTATGACACTCCTATCCAGAGATATCCCTTTGATCTCTTTCAATGGAAGTCTATGGGATCGGTTGTTAGGGAGCTCTAAACGGTTGCTAGGGCGTGGCTTAATAACATCATCATGATCCTGAGATAGTGATTGGTTGTCTGAGTAGATTGGGCCCACCCCCTTGTCTCTGTGAGTCTGTGAAACAGAGCTATGCTCAATACAAAATCCCTATGGGATTTACCATAGTAGGAGAAACGCATGCGTTGCATGCGTTTCATGGGTCAACCTTCCCCATTATAAGTCTATGGGACAATTTTTCGATTTTTGGGGAGCTCTAGCACCCCAGGGGTACAACTTACACCCCTTTGAGATGTGTGTGCTGAGAGATCCTATCAGCCCCTTCAATTTTCGTGTAATATATGTGTGTGTTTGAGATCCTCGCTCGGAGCCACGAGGGGTCAAAGTTTCGCCCCATCAATTGTCAATGGCACTTTTGGGCTACGTTTGCACCCCTGGGGCGCACACCGTACCCCCGATCCCTTAGAAGAGATATAGCACACCATTCCCGTATAGGTCGCCGACTTTGGCTATTTAGTGGTTGGGGTTTGACAAAATTTGTGTGAGGAGAAGCGCGCCGAAATACGTGGTCGGAAGAATAATAAGAATAATAATAATAAGTATGGTGGAGAACAATAGTGATGCCTTGCTAAAGCAAGCACCACTAACTAGAAAGTACAATTCCTGAAGAAATTGTGAGTGGTGCTTGCCGTGGCAAAACTCGGGGCCCTGTTATTGCAAGAGACTGCAAAATAAGCCAGCCCCATGTCTGTAAGATGTTGTGGGGCTGAGATATGGCTTCTTTATGTGTTTGTATGGTTGCTAGGGTGGTCGAAATGGTTGCTATGGTGTACTTAAACAGTTTAAGGGGTGATATCTAAAGACTAACTGTCAGTCTGCGTCAAAAGAGCCCAACTCTGTATGTGTACAATGGTGTGGTACTGAGATATGGCTTATTAATGTTGAAATACGGTTGCTAGGGTGGTTTAAATAGTTGCTAGGGAGTGGCTATGAAGTTGTGATGTCACTACTGATTGTCTACTTGATAGGCCGAGTCAAAAGAGCCTACCCTCAAGTCTCTACGACCTTCTGATCCGAATATATGATCTGACACAGTACTGCCAATGTTAAGTCTATGGGACTTTTCCGGGAGGATTTTTTTCCCGCCAAAACGGAGATCGTTCATCCGATCCCTTAGAAAAGACATAGCACACCTCTCCTCAATAAGTCGGTCGATTTGACACCTCATCCGTGGGTCTGTGACAAACGGTGCCGGAGGAGTAGCGTGCCAAAGTTTTGAAAAAGTGAATAGTATTTACAATACTAGAAAGTACAATTCCTGAAGAAATTGTGAGTGGTGCTTGCCGTGGCAAAACTCGGGGCCCTGTTATTGCAAGAGACTGCAAAATAAGCCAGCCCCATGTCTGTAAGATGTTGTGGGGCTGAGATATGGCTTCTTTATGTGTTTGTATGGTTGCTAGGGTGGTCGAAATGGTTGCTATGGTGTACTTAAACAGTTTAAGGGGTGATATCTAAAGACTAACTGTCAGTCTGCGTCAAAAGAGCCCAACTCTGTATGTGTACAATGGTGTGGTACTGAGATATGGCTTATTAATGTTGAAATACGGTTGCTAGGGTGGTTTAAATAGTTGCTAGGGAGTGGCTATGAAGTTGTGATGTCACTACTGATTGTCTACTTGATAGGCCGAGTCAAAAGAGCCTACCCTCAAGTCTCTACGACCTTCTGATCCGAATATATGATCTGACACAGTACTGCCAATGTTAAGTCTATGGGACTTTTCCGGGAGGATTTTTTTCCCGCCAAAACGGAGATCGTTCATCCGATCCCTTAGAAAAGACATAGCACACCTCTCCTCAATAAGTCGGTCGATTTGACACCTCATCCGTGGGTCTGTGACAAACGGTGCCGGAGGAGTAGCGTGCCAAAGTTTTGAAAAAGTGAATAGTATTTACAATACTAGAAAGTACAATTCCTGAAGAAATTGTGAGTGGTGCTTGCCGTGGCAAAACTCGGGGCCCGGTTATTGCAAGAGACTGCAAAATGACCTTGCCAGTATGAATGATATAAACCAACCCCCATGTCTCTACGATTTTCAGATGTAGAGATCTGAACAGTTGCTAGGGTACTCTGTTTGGTTGCTATGGAGTGGCTTGGCACCATCCCATAATGATTCCCCAAAATCCCCTTGCCAGTATGAATGATATAAACCAACCCCCATGTGTGTATGATGTACTAATGCCGAGATATAGGTCTTGCTAAACAGTTGCTAGGGTACTCTGTTTGGTTGCTATGGAGTGGCTTGGCATCATCCCATAATGATTACCCAAAATCCCCTTGCCAGTATGAATGATATAAACCAACCCCCGTGTCTCTATGATGTTCAGATGTGAAGATATACACTGTGGATTTGGGTTGTTAGGGTGCTTGATAATGGTTGCTAGGGAGTGGCTAGGAGGTGTTGAAGGTGATTTGTGATTGGCCGTTGATGCCTTGAGTCAATCAAACCCACCCCCATGTTTCTATGACACTCCTATCCAGAGATATAACTTTGATCTTTTTCAATGGAAGTCAATGGGATCGGTTGTTAGGGAGCTGTAAACGGTTGCTAGGGCGTGGCTTAATAACATCATCATGATCCTGAGATAGTGATTGGTTGTCTGAGTAGATTGGGCCCACCCCCTTGTCTCTGTGAGTCTGTGAGTCTGAGCTATGCTCAATACAAAATCCCTATGGGATTTACCATAGTAGGAGAAACGCATGCGTTGCATGCGTTTCACGGGGCAACCCTCCCCATGTTAAGTCTATGGGGCAATTTTTCGATTTTTGGGGAGCTCTAGCACCCCAGGGGTACAACTTACACCCCTTTGAGATGTGTGTGCTGAGAGATCCTATCAGCCCCTTCAAATTTCGTGTAATATATGTGTGTGTTTGAGATCCTCGCTCGGAGCTACGAGGGGTCAAAGTTTCGCCCCATCAATTGTCAATGACAGTTTTGGGGTACGTTTGCACCCCTGGGGCGGACCCCGTACCCCCGATCCCTTAGCAGAGATATAGCACACCATTCCCGTATAGGTCGCCGACTTTGGCTATTTAGTGGTTGGGGTTTGACAAAATTTGTGTGAGGAGAAGCGCGCCGAAATACGTGACCAGAAGAATAAGAATAACTAGAAAGTACAATTCCTGAAGAAATTGTGAGTGGTGCTTGCCGTGGCAAAACTCGGGGCCCTGTGGCATTTGTGATGGAAAAAACCCAAGCAACATGATGTTAGCACGATGTTAACATGATTAGCAAGTTGCTAGCATGATGCTAACATGATTAGCATGTTGTTAGCAGCATGATTAGCAAGTTATTAGCATGATGCTAACATGATTAGCATGTTGCTAGCATGATGCTAACATGATTAGCATGATGTTAGCATTATGCTAACATGATTAGCATGATGTTAGCATTATGCTAACATGATTAGCATGATGTTAGCATGATGCTAACATGATTAGCATGTTGTTAGCATAATGCTAACATGATTAGCATGATGTTAGCATGATGCTAACATGATTAGCATGATGCTAGCAACATGATTAGCATGTTGCTAGCATGATGCTAACATGATTAGCATGATGTTAGCATTATGCTAACATGATTAGCATGATGCTAGCAACATGATTAGCATGTTGCTAGCATGATGCTAACATGTTTAGCATGTTGCTAGCATGATGCTAACATGATTAGCATTTTGCTAGCATGATGCTAACATGATTAGCATGTTGCTAGCATGATGCTAACATGATTACCATGATGTTAGCATGATGCTAACATGATTAGCATGATGCTAGCAACATGATTAGCATGTTGCTAGCATGATGCTAACATGATTAGCATGTTGCTAGCATGATGCTAACATGATTAGCATGATGCTAGCATGATGCTAACATGATTAGCATGTTGCTAGCATGATGCTAACATGATTAGCATCATGCTAGCATGATTAGCATGTTGCTAGGTGGTTGCTAGGGTGTTTTTGGTGGTTGCTAGGTGGTTGCTAGGGTGTTCTGGGTGGTTGCTAGGGCGTTGCTAGGCGGTTGCTAGGGTGTTCTGGGTGGTTGCTAGGGCGTTGCTAGGTGGTTGCTAGGCGGTTGCTAAGGTGTTCAGGGTGGTTGCTAGGGCGTTGCTAGGTGGTTGCTATGGTGTTCTGGGTGGTTGCTAGGGTGTTGCTAGGCGGTTGCTAGGGTGTTCTGGGTGGTTGCTAGGCAGTTGCTATGGTGTTCTGGGTGGTTGCTATGACGTTGCTATGTGGTTGCTAGGGTATTCTGGGTGGTTGCTATGGAGTGGCAGCATCCCATAATGATACCCCAAAATCACCTTGCCAGTACTAATTATATAAACCAACCCCCATGTCTCTATGATTTTCTAATGCAGAGATCTAAACAGTTGCTAGGGTACTCTGTTTGGTTGCTATGGAGTGGCTTGGCACCATCCCATAATGATTCCCCAAAATCCCCTTGCCAGTATGGATGATATAAACCAACCCCCATGTCTCTATGATTTTCTGATGCAGAGATCTGAACGGTTGCTAAGGTACTCTGTTTGGTTGCTATGGAGTGGCTTGGCACCATCCCATAATGATTCCCCAAAATCCCCTTGCCAGTATGAATGATATATACCAACCCCCGTGTCTCTACGATTTTCAGATGCAGAGATCTGAACAGTTGCTAGGGTACTGTGTTTGGTTGCTATGGAGTGGCCTGGCACCATCCCATAATGATTCCCCAAAATCCCCTTGCCAGTATGAATGATATATACCAACCCCCGTGTCTCTATGATGTTCAGATGTGGAGATATACACTGTGGATTTGGGTTGTTAGGGTGCTTGATAATGGTTGCTAGGGAGTGGCTAGCAAGTGTTGAAGTTGATTTGTGATTGGCCGTTGATGCCCTGAGTCAATCAAACCCACCCCCATGTTTCTGTGACACTCCTATCCAGAGATATAACTTTGATCTTTTTCAATGGAAGTCAATGGGATCGGTTGTTAGGGAGCTCTAAACGGTTGCTAGGGCGTGGCTTAATAACATCATCATGATCCTGAGATAGTGATTGGTTGTCTGAGTAGATTGGGCCCACCCCCTTGTCTCTGTGAGTCTGTGAAGCAGAGCTATGCTCAATACAAAATCCCTATGGGATTTACCATTGAATGAGAAACGCATGCGTTGCATGCGTTTCATGGGTCGACCCTCCCCATGTTAAGTCAATGGGCCTTTTTTGCGATTTTTGGGGAGCTCTAGCACCCCAGGGGTACAACTTACACCCCTTTGAGATGTGTGTGCTGAGAGATCCTATCAGCCCCTTCAATTTTCGTGTAATATATGTGTGTGTTAGAGATCCTCGCTCGGAGCTACGAGGGGTCAAAGTTTCGCCCCATCAATCGTCTATGGCACTTTCGGGGTACGTTTGCACCCCTGGGGCGCACACCGTACCCCCGATCCCTTAGCAGAGATATAGCACACCATTCCCGTATAGGTCGCCGACTTTGGCTATTTAGTGGTTGGGGTTTGACAAAATTTGTGTGAGGAGAAGCGCGCCGAAATACGTGTGTGGAAGAATAATAATAATAATAAGTATGGTGGAGAACAATAGTGATGCCTTGCTAAAGCAAGCACCACTAACTAGAAAGTACAATTCCTGAAGAAATTGTGAGTGGTGCTTGCCGTGGCAAAACTCGGGGCCCTGTGGCATTTGTGATGCAAAAAAGCCAAGCAACATGATGTTAGCATGATGTTAACATGATTAGCAAGTTGTTAGCATGATGCTAACATGATTAGCATGTTGTTAGCAGCATGATTAGCAAGTTATTAGCATGATGCTAACATGATTAGCATGTTGCTAGCATGATGCTAACATGATTAGCATGATGTTAGCATTATGCTAACATGATTAGCATGTTGCTAGAATAATGCTAACATGATTAGCATGATGTTAGCATGATGCTAACATGATTAGCATGTTGCTAGCATAATGCTAACATGATTAGCATGATGTTAGCATGATGCTAACATGATTAGCATGATGCTAGCAACATTATTAGCATTTTGCTAGCATGATGCTAACATGATTAGCATGTTGCTAGCATGATGCTAACATGATTAGCATGTTGCTAGCATGATGCTAACATGATTAGCATGTTGCTAGCATGATGCTAACATGATTAGCATGTTGTTAGCATGATGCTAACATGATTAGCATGATGCTAGCAACATGATTAGCATGTTGCTAGCATGATGCTAACATGATTAGCATGTTGCTAGCATGATGCTAACATGATTAGCATGTTGCTAGCATGATTAGCATGTTGCTAGGCGGTTGCTAGGGTGTTCTGGGTGGTTGCTAGGCGGTTGCTAGGGTGTTCTGGGTGGTTGCTAGGGCGTTGCTAGGCGGTTGCTAGGGTGTTCTGGGAGGTTGCTAGGGCGTTGCTAGGTGGTTGCTAGGCGGTTGCTAGGGTGTTCTGGGTGGTTGCTAGGGCGTTGCTAGGCGGTTGCTAGGGTGTTCTGGGTGGTTGCTAGGGCGTTGCTAGGGTGTTGCTAGGCAGTTGCTAGGGTGTTCTGGGTGGTTGCTAGGCAGTTGCTATGGTGTTCTGGGTGGTTGCTATGACGTTGCTATGTGGTTGCTAGGGTATTCTGGGTAGTTGCTATGGAGTGGCAACATCCCATAATGATACCCCAAAATCACCTTGCCAGTACTAATTATATAAACCAACCCCCATGTCTCTATGATTTTCTGATGCAGAGATCTGAACAGTTGCTAGGGTACTCTGTTTGGTTGCTATGGAGTGGCTTGGCAGCATCCCATAATGATATCCCAAAATCCCCTTGCCAGTATGAATGATATAAACCAGCCCCCGTGTCTGTACGATTTTCAGATGCAGAGATCTGAACAGTTGCTAGGGTACTGTGTTTGGTTGCTATGGAGTGGCTTGGCACCATCCCATAATGATTCCCCAAAATCCCCTTGCCAGTATGAATGATATATACCAACCCCCGTGTCTCTATGATGTACTAATGCAGAGATATAGGTGTTGCTAAACAGTTGCTAGGGTACTCTGTTTGGTTGCTATGGAGTGGCTTGGCAGCATCCCATAATGATACGCCAAAAGCTCCTTGTCAGTATGAATGATATAAACCAACCCCCGTGTCTCTATGATGTTCAGATGTGAAGATATAGACTGTGGATTTGGGTTGTTAGGGTGCTTGATAATGGTTGCTAGGGAGTGGCTAGGAGGTGTTGAAGGTGATTTGTGATTGGCTGTTGATGCCCTGAGTCAATCAAACTCACCCTCATGTTTCTATGACAGTCCTATCCAGAGATATAACTTTGATCTCTTTCAATGGGAGTCTATGGGATCGGTTGTTAGGGAGCTCTAAATGGTTGCTAGGGCGTGGCTTAATAGCATCATCATGATTCTGACATAGTGATTGGTTGTCTGAGTAGATTGGGCCCACCCCCTTGTCTCTGTGAGTCTGTGAAGCAGAGCTATGCTCAATACAAAATCCCTATGGGATTTACCATAGTAGGAGAAACGCATGCGTTGCATGCGTTTCATGGGAGGACCCTCCCCATGTTAAGTCAATGGGGCAATTTTTCGATTTTTGGGGAGCTCTAGCACCCCAGGGGTACAACTTACACCCCTTTGAGATGTGTGTTTTGAGAGATCCTATCAGCCCCTTCAATTTTCGTGTAATATATGTGTGTGTTTGAGATCCTCGCTCGGAGCTACGAGGGGTCAAAGTTTCGCCCCATCAATCGTCTATGGCACTTTTGGGCTACTTCTGCACCCCTGGGGCGCACACCGTACCCCCGATCCCTTATAAAAGTCATAGCACACCATTCCCGTATAGGTCGCCGGATTTGGCTATTTAGTGGTTGGGGTTTGACAAAATTTGTGTGAGGAGAAGCGCGCCGAAATACGTGTGCGGTGGAAGAATAATAATAATAAGTATGGTGGAGAACAATAGTGATGCCTTGCTAAAGCAAGCACCACTAACTAGAAAGTACAATTCCTGAAGAAATTGTGAGTGGTGCTTGCCGTGGCAAAACTCGGGGCCCTGTGGCATTTGTGATGCAAAAAAGCCAAGCAACATGATGTTAGCATGATGCTAACATGATTAGCAAGTTGTTAGCATGATGCTAACATGATTAGCATGTTGTTAGCAGCATGATTAGCAAGTTATTAGCATGATGCTAACATGATTAGCATGTTGCTAGCATGATGCTAACATGATTAGCATGATGTTAGCATTATGCTAGCATGATGTTAGCATGATGCTAACATGATTAGCATGTTGCTAGCATAATGCTAACATGATTAGCATGATGTTAGCATGATGCTAACATGATTAGCATGATGCTAGCAACATGATTAGCATGTTGCTAGCATGATGCTAACATGATTAGCATGTTGCTAGCATTATGCTAACATGATTAGCATGATGCTAGCATGATGCTAACATGATTAGCATTATGCTAGCATTATGCTAACATGATTAGCATGTTGCTAGCATGATTAGCATGTTGCTAGGTGGTTGCTAGGGTGTTTTTGGTGGTTGCTAGGCGGTTGCTAGGGTGTTCTGGGTGGTTGCTAGGGCGTTGCTAGGCGGTTGCTAGGGTGTTCTGGGTGGTTGCTAGGGCGTTGCTAGGTGGTTGCTAGGCGGTTGCTATGGTGTTCTGGGTGGTTGCTAGGGCGTTGCTAGGCGGTTGCTAGGGTGTTCTGGGTGGTTGCTAGGGCGTTGCTAGGGTGTTGCTAGGCAGTTGCTAGGGTGTTCTGGGTGGTTGCTAGGCAGTTGCTATGGTGTTCTGGGTGGTTGCTATGACGTTGCTATGTGGTTGCTAGGGTATTCTGGGTGGTTGCTATGGAGTGGCAGCATCCCATAATGATACCCCAAAATCACCTTGCCAGTACTAATTATATAAACCAACCCCCATGTCTCTATGATTTTCTGATGCAGAGATCTGAACGGTTGCTAAGGTACTCTGTTTGGTTGCTATGGAGTGGCTTGGTAGCATCCCATAATGATTCCCCAAAATCCCCTTGCCAGTATGAATGATATAAACCAACCCCCGTGTCTCTATGATTTTCTGATGCAGAGATCTGAACGGTTGCTAAGGTACTCTGTTTGGTTGCTATGGAGTGGCTTGGCACCATCCCATAATGATTCCCCAAAATCCCCCTGCCAGTATGAATGATATAAACCAACCCCCATGTCTCTATGATGTTCAGATGTGAAGATATACACTGTGGATTTGGGTTGTTAGGGTGCTTGATAATGGTTGCTAGGGAGTGGCTAGGAGGTGTTGAAGGTGATTTGTGATTGGCCGTTGATGCCCTGAGTCAATCAAACCCACCCTCATGTTTGTATGACACTCCTATCCAGAGATATAACTTTGATCTTTTTCAATGGAAGTCAATGGGATCGGTTGTTAGGGAGCTCTAAACGGTTGCTAGGGCGTGGCTTAATAACATCATCATGATCCTGAGATAGTGATTGGTTGTCTGAGTAGATTGGGCCCACCCCCTTGTGTTTGTGAGTCTGTGAAGCAGAGCTATGCTCAATACAAAATCCCTATGGGATTTACCATTGAATGAGAAACGCATGCGTTGCATGCGTTTCATGGGACGACCCTCCCCATGTTAAGTCAATGGGCCTTTTTTGCGATTTTTGGGGAGCTCTAGCACCCCAGGGGTACAACTTACACCCCTTTGAGATGTGTGTTCTGAGAGATCTTATCAGCCCCTTCAAATTTCGTGTAATATATGTGTGTGTTTGAGATCCTCGCTCGGAGCTACGAGAGGTCAAAGTTTCGCCCCATCAATCGTCTATGGCACTTTTGGGGTACGTTTGCACCCCTGGGGCACACACCGTACCCCCGATCCCTTATAAAAGTCATAGCACACCATTCCCGTATAGGTCGCCGACTTTGGCTATTTAGTGGTTGGGGTTTGACAAAATTTGTGTGAGGAGAAGCGCGCCGAAATACGTGTGTGGAAGAATAATAATAATAATAAGTATGGTGGAGAACAATAGTGATGCCTTGCTAAAGCAAGCACCACTAATAAGTATGGTGGAGAACAATAGTGATGCCTTGCTAAAGCAAGCACCACTAACTAGAAAGTACAATTCCTGAAGAAATTGTGAGTGGTGCTTGCCGTGGCAAAACTCGGGGCCCTGTTATTGCAAGAGACTGCAAAATAAGCCAGCCCCATGTCTGTAAGATGTTGTGGGGCTGAGATATGGCTTCTTTATGTGTTTGTATGGTTGCTAGGGTGGTCGAAATGGTTGCTATGGTGTACTTAAACAGTTTAAGGGGTGATATCTAAAGACTAACTGTCAGTCTGCGTCAAAAGAGCCCAACTCTGTATGTGTACAATGGTGTGGTACTGAGATATGGCTTATTAATGTTGAAATACGGTTGCTAGGGTGGTTTAAATAGTTGCTAGGGAGTGGCTATGAAGTTGTGATGTCACTACTGATTGTCTACTTGATAGGCCGAGTCAAAAGAGCCTACCCTCAAGTCTCTACGACCTTCTGATCCGAATATATGATCTGACACAGTACTGCCAATGTTAAGTCTATGGGACTTTTCCGGGAGGATTTTTTTCCCGCCAAAACGGAGATCGTTCATCCGATCCCTTAGAAAAGACATAGCACACCTCTCCTCAATAAGTCGGTCGATTTGACACCTCATCCGTGGGTCTGTGACAAACGGTGCCGGAGGAGTAGCGTGCCAAAGTTTTGAAAAAGTGAATAGTATTTACAATACTAGAAAGTACAATTCCTGAAGAAATTGTGAGTGGTGCTTGCCGTGGCAAAACTCGGGGCCCTGTTATTGCAAGAGACTGCAAAATAAGCCAGCCCCATGTCTGTAAGATGTTGTGGGGCTGAGATATGGCTTCTTTATGTGTTTGTATGGTTGCTAGGGTGGTCGAAATGGTTGCTATGGTGTACTTAAACAGTTTAAGGGGTGATATCTAAAGACTAACTGTCAGTCTGCGTCAAAAGAGCCCAACTCTGTATGTGTACAATGGTGTGGTACTGAGATATGGCTTATTAATGTTGAAATACGGTTGCTAGGGTGGTTTAAATAGTTGCTAGGGAGTGGCTATGAAGTTGTGATGTCACTACTGATTGTCTACTTGATAGGCCGAGTCAAAAGAGCCTACCCTCAAGTCTCTACGACCTTCTGATCCGAATATATGATCTGACACAGTACTGCCAATGTTAAGTCTATGGGACTTTTCCGGGAGGATTTTTTTCCCGCCAAAACGGAGATCGTTCATCCGATCCCTTAGAAAAGACATAGCACACCTCTCCTCAATAAGTCGGTCGATTTGACACCTCATCCGTGGGTCTGTGACAAACGGTGCCGGAGGAGTAGCGTGCCAAAGTTTTGAAAAAGTGAATAGTATTTACAATACTAGAAAGTACAATTCCTGAAGAAATTGTGAGTGGTGCTTGCCGTGGCAAAACTCGGGGCCCTGTTATTGCAAGAGACTGCAAAATAAGCCAGCCCCATGTCTGTAAGATGTTGTGGGGCTGAGATATGGCTTCTTTATGTGTTTGTATGGTTGCTAGGGTGGTCGAAATGGTTGCTATGGTGTACTTAAACAGTTTAAGGGGTGATATCTAAAGACTAACTGTCAGTCTGCGTCAAAAGAGCCCAACTCTGTATGTGTACAATGGTGTGGTACTGAGATATGGCTTATTAATGTTGAAATACGGTTGCTAGGGTGGTTTAAATAGTTGCTAGGGAGTGGCTATGAAGTTGTGATGTCACTACTGATTGTCTACTTGATAGGCCGAGTCAAAAGAGCCTACCCTCAAGTCTCTACGACCTTCTGATCCGAATATATGATCTGACACAGTACTGCCAATGTTAAGTCTATGGGACTTTTCCGGGAGGATTTTTTTCCCGCCAAAACGGAGATCGTTCATCCGATCCCTTAGAAAAGACATAGCACACCTCTCCTCAATAAGTCGGTCGATTTGACACCTCATCCGTGGGTCTGTGACAAACGGTGCCGGAGGAGTAGCGTGCCAAAGTTTTGAAAAAGTGAATAGTATTTACAATACTAGAAAGTACAATTCCTGAAGAAATTGTGAGTGGTGCTTGCCGTGGCAAAACTCGGGGCCCGGTTATTGCAAGAGACTGCAAAATCACCTTGCCAGTATGAATGATATAAACCAACCCCCATGTCTCTACGATTTTCAGATGTAGAGATCTGAACAGTTGCTAGGGTACTCTGTTTGGTTGCTATGGAGTGGCTTGGCACCATCCCATAATGATTCCCCAAAATCCCCTTGCCAGTATGAATGATATAAACCAACCCCCATGTCTGTATGATGTACTAATGCCGAGATATAGGTCTTGCTAAACAGTTGCTAGGGTACTCTGTTTGGTTGCTATGGAGTGGCTTGGCATCATCCCATAATGATTACCCAAAATCCCCTTGCCAGTATGAATGATATAAACCAACCCCCGTGTCTCTATGATGTTCAGATGTGAAGATATACACTGTGGATTTGGGTTGTTAGGGTGCTTGATAATGGTTGCTAGGGAGTGGCTAGGAGGTGTTGAAGGTGATTTGTGATTGGCCGTTGATGCCTTGAGTCAATCAAACCCACCCCCATGTTTCTATGACACTCCTATCCAGAGATATAACTTTGATCTTTTTCAATGGAAGTCAATGGGATCGGTTGTTAGGGAGCTGTAAACGGTTGCTAGGGCGTGGCTTAATAACATCATCATGATCCTGAGATAGTGATTGGTTGTCTGAGTAGATTGGGCCCACCCCCTTGTCTCTGTGAGTCTGTGAAGCAGAGCTATGCTCAATACAAAATCCCTATGGGATTTACCATAGTAGGAGAAACGCATGCGTTGCATGCGTTTCACGGGGCAACCCTCCCCATGTTAAGTCAATGGGCCTTTTTTTCGATTTTTGGGGAGCTCTAGCACCCCAGGGGTACAACTTACACCCCTTTGAGATGTGTGTGCTGAGAGATCCTATCAGCCCCTTCAAATTTCGTGTAATATATGTGTGTGTTTGAGATCCTGGCTCGGAGCCACGAGGGGTCAAAGTTTCGCCCCATCAATCGTCTATGGCACTTTTGGGCTACGTTTGCACCCCTGGGGCACACACCGTACCCCCGATCCCTTATAAAAGTCATAGCACACCATTCCCGTATAGGCCGCCGACTTTGGCTATTTAGTGGTTGGGGTTTGACAAAATTTGTGTGAGGAGAAGCGCGCCGAAATACGTGTCCAGAAGAAGAAGAAGAATAATAAGTATGGTGGAGAACAATAGTGATGCCTTGCTACCGCAAGCACCACTAACTAGAAAGTACAATTCCTGAAGAAATTGTGAGTGGTGCTTGCCGTGGCAAAACTCGGGGCCCTGTTATTGCAAGAGACTGCAAAATAAGCCAGCCCCATGTCTGTAAGATGTTGTGGGGCTGAGATATGGCTTCTTTATGTGTTTGTATGGTTGCTAGGGTGGTCGAAATGGTTGCTATGGTGTACTTAAACAGTTTAAGGGGTGATATCTAAAGACTAACTGTCAGTCTGCGTCAAAAGAGCCCAACTCTGTATGTGTACAATGGTGTGGTACTGAGATATGGCTTATTAATGTTGAAATACGGTTGCTAGGGTGGTTTAAATAGTTGCTAGGGAGTGGCTATGAAGTTGTGATGTCACTACTGATTGTCTACTTGATAGGCCGAGTCAAAAGAGCCTACCCTCAAGTCTCTACGACCTTCTGATCCGAATATATGATCTGACACAGTACTGCCAATGTTAAGTCTATGGGACTTTTCCGGGAGGATTTTTTTCCCGCCAAAACGGAGATCGTTCATCCGATCCCTTAGAAAAGACATAGCACACCTCTCCTCAATAAGTCGGTCGATTTGACACCTCATCCGTGGGTCTGTGACAAACGGTGCCGGAGGAGTAGCGTGCCAAAGTTTTGAAAAAGTGAATAGTATTTACAATACTAGAAAGTACAATTCCTGAAGAAATTGTGAGTGGTGCTTGCCGTGGCAAAACTCGGGGCCCTGTTATTGCAAGAGACTGCAAAATAAGCCAGCCCCATGTCTGTAAGATGTTGTGGGGCTGAGATATGGCTTCTTTATGTGTTTGTATGGTTGCTAGGGTGGTCGAAATGGTTGCTATGGTGTACTTAAACAGTTTAAGGGGTGATATCTAAAGACTAACTGTCAGTCTGCGTCAAAAGAGCCCAACTCTGTATGTGTACAATGGTGTGGTACTGAGATATGGCTTATTAATGTTGAAATACGGTTGCTAGGGTGGTTTAAATAGTTGCTAGGGAGTGGCTATGAAGTTGTGATGTCACTACTGATTGTCTACTTGATAGGCCGAGTCAAAAGAGCCTACCCTCAAGTCTCTACGACCTTCTGATCCGAATATATGATCTGACACAGTACTGCCAATGTTAAGTCTATGGGACTTTTCCGGGAGGATTTTTTTCCCGCCAAAACGGAGATCGTTCATCCGATCCCTTAGAAAAGACATAGCACACCTCTCCTCAATAAGTCGGTCGATTTGACACCTCATCCGTGGGTCTGTGACAAACGGTGCCGGAGGAGTAGCGTGCCAAAGTTTTGAAAAAGTGAATAGTATTTACAATACTAGAAAGTACAATTCCTGAAGAAATTGTGAGTGGTGCTTGCCGTGGCAAAACTCGGGGCCCTGTTATTGCAAGAGACTGCAAAATAAGCCAGCCCCATGTCTGTAAGATGTTGTGGGGCTGAGATATGGCTTCTTTATGTGTTTGTATGGTTGCTAGGGTGGTCGAAATGGTTGCTATGGTGTACTTAAACAGTTTAAGGGGTGATATCTAAAGACTAACTGTCAGTCTGCGTCAAAAGAGCCCAACTCTGTATGTGTACAATGGTGTGGTACTGAGATATGGCTTATTAATGTTGAAATACGGTTGCTAGGGTGGTTTAAATAGTTGCTAGGGAGTGGCTATGAAGTTGTGATGTCACTACTGATTGTCTACTTGATAGGCCGAGTCAAAAGAGCCTACCCTCAAGTCTCTACGACCTTCTGATCCGAATATATGATCTGACACAGTACTGCCAATGTTAAGTCTATGGGACTTTTCCGGGAGGATTTTTTTCCCGCCAAAACGGAGATCGTTCATCCGATCCCTTAGAAAAGACATAGCACACCTCTCCTCAATAAGTCGGTCGATTTGACACCTCATCCGTGGGTCTGTGACAAACGGTGCCGGAGGAGTAGCGTGCCAAAGTTTTGAAAAAGTGAATAGTATTTACAATACTAGAAAGTACAATTCCTGAAGAAATTGTGAGTGGTGCTTGCCGTGGCAAAACTCGGGGCCCTGTGGCATTTGTGATGCAAAAAAGCCAAGCAACATGATGTTAGCATGATGTTAACATGATTAGCAAGTTGTTAGCATGATGCTAACATGATTAGCATGTTGTTAGCAGCATGATTAGCAAGTTATTAGCATGATGCTAACATGATTAGCATGTTGCTAGCATGATGCTAACATGATTAGCATGATGTTAGCATTATGCTAACATGATTAGCATGTTGCTAGAATAATGCTAACATGATTAGCATGATGTTAGCATGATGCTAACATGATTAGCATGTTGCTAGCATAATGCTAACATGATTAGCATGATGTTAGCATGATGCTAACATGATTAGCATGATGCTAGCAACATTATTAGCATTTTGCTAGCATGATGCTAACATGATTAGCATGTTGCTAGCATGATGCTAACATGATTAGCATGTTGCTAGCATGATGCTAACATGATTAGCATGTTGCTAGCATGATGCTAACATGATTAGCATGTTGTTAGCATGATGCTAACATGATTAGCATGATGCTAGCAACATGATTAGCATGTTGCTAGCATGATGCTAACATGATTAGCATGTTGCTAGCATGATGCTAACATGATTAGCATGTTGCTAGCATGATTAGCATGTTGCTAGGCGGTTGCTAGGGTGTTCTGGGTGGTTGCTAGGCGGTTGCTAGGGTGTTCTGGGTGGTTGCTAGGGCGTTGCTAGGCGGTTGCTAGGGTGTTCTGGGAGGTTGCTAGGGCGTTGCTAGGTGGTTGCTAGGCGGTTGCTAGGGTGTTCTGGGTGGTTGCTAGGGCGTTGCTAGGCGGTTGCTAGGGTGTTCTGGGTGGTTGCTAGGGCGTTGCTAGGGTGTTGCTAGGCAGTTGCTAGGGTGTTCTGGGTGGTTGCTAGGCAGTTGCTATGGTGTTCTGGGTGGTTGCTATGACGTTGCTATGTGGTTGCTAGGGTATTCTGGGTAGTTGCTATGGAGTGGCAACATCCCATAATGATACCCCAAAATCACCTTGCCAGTACTAATTATATAAACCAACCCCCATGTCTCTATGATTTTCTGATGCAGAGATCTGAACAGTTGCTAGGGTACTCTGTTTGGTTGCTATGGAGTGGCTTGGCAGCATCCCATAATGATATCCCAAAATCCCCTTGCCAGTATGAATGATATAAACCAGCCCCCGTGTCTGTACGATTTTCAGATGCAGAGATCTGAACAGTTGCTAGGGTACTGTGTTTGGTTGCTATGGAGTGGCTTGGCACCATCCCATAATGATTCCCCAAAATCCCCTTGCCAGTATGAATGATATATACCAACCCCCGTGTCTCTATGATGTACTAATGCAGAGATATAGGTGTTGCTAAACAGTTGCTAGGGTACTCTGTTTGGTTGCTATGGAGTGGCTTGGCAGCATCCCATAATGATACGCCAAAAGCTCCTTGTCAGTATGAATGATATAAACCAACCCCCGTGTCTCTATGATGTTCAGATGTGAAGATATAGACTGTGGATTTGGGTTGTTAGGGTGCTTGATAATGGTTGCTAGGGAGTGGCTAGGAGGTGTTGAAGGTGATTTGTGATTGGCTGTTGATGCCCTGAGTCAATCAAACTCACCCTCATGTTTCTATGACAGTCCTATCCAGAGATATAACTTTGATCTCTTTCAATGGGAGTCTATGGGATCGGTTGTTAGGGAGCTCTAAATGGTTGCTAGGGCGTGGCTTAATAGCATCATCATGATTCTGACATAGTGATTGGTTGTCTGAGTAGATTGGGCCCACCCCCTTGTCTCTGTGAGTCTGTGAAGCAGAGCTATGCTCAATACAAAATCCCTATGGGATTTACCATAGTAGGAGAAACGCATGCGTTGCATGCGTTTCATGGGAGGACCCTCCCCATGTTAAGTCAATGGGGCAATTTTTCGATTTTTGGGGAGCTCTAGCACCCCAGGGGTACAACTTACACCCCTTTGAGATGTGTGTTTTGAGAGATCCTATCAGCCCCTTCAATTTTCGTGTAATATATGTGTGTGTTTGAGATCCTCGCTCGGAGCTACGAGGGGTCAAAGTTTCGCCCCATCAATCGTCTATGGCACTTTTGGGCTACTTCTGCACCCCTGGGGCGCACACCGTACCCCCGATCCCTTATAAAAGTCATAGCACACCATTCCCGTATAGGTCGCCGGATTTGGCTATTTAGTGGTTGGGGTTTGACAAAATTTGTGTGAGGAGAAGCGCGCCGAAATACGTGTGCGGTGGAAGAATAATAATAATAAGTATGGTGGAGAACAATAGTGATGCCTTGCTAAAGCAAGCACCACTAACTAGAAAGTACAATTCCTGAAGAAATTGTGAGTGGTGCTTGCCGTGGCAAAACTCGGGGCCCTGTGGCATTTGTGATGCAAAAAAGCCAAGCAACATGATGTTAGCATGATGCTAACATGATTAGCAAGTTGTTAGCATGATGCTAACATGATTAGCATGTTGTTAGCAGCATGATTAGCAAGTTATTAGCATGATGCTAACATGATTAGCATGTTGCTAGCATGATGCTAACATGATTAGCATGATGTTAGCATTATGCTAGCATGATGTTAGCATGATGCTAACATGATTAGCATGTTGCTAGCATAATGCTAACATGATTAGCATGATGTTAGCATGATGCTAACATGATTAGCATGATGCTAGCAACATGATTAGCATGTTGCTAGCATGATGCTAACATGATTAGCATGTTGCTAGCATTATGCTAACATGATTAGCATGATGCTAGCATGATGCTAACATGATTAGCATTATGCTAGCATTATGCTAACATGATTAGCATGTTGCTAGCATGATTAGCATGTTGCTAGGTGGTTGCTAGGGTGTTTTTGGTGGTTGCTAGGCGGTTGCTAGGGTGTTCTGGGTGGTTGCTAGGGCGTTGCTAGGCGGTTGCTAGGGTGTTCTGGGTGGTTGCTAGGGCGTTGCTAGGTGGTTGCTAGGCGGTTGCTATGGTGTTCTGGGTGGTTGCTAGGGCGTTGCTAGGCGGTTGCTAGGGTGTTCTGGGTGGTTGCTAGGGCGTTGCTAGGGTGTTGCTAGGCAGTTGCTAGGGTGTTCTGGGTGGTTGCTAGGCAGTTGCTATGGTGTTCTGGGTGGTTGCTATGACGTTGCTATGTGGTTGCTAGGGTATTCTGGGTGGTTGCTATGGAGTGGCAGCATCCCATAATGATACCCCAAAATCACCTTGCCAGTACTAATTATATAAACCAACCCCCATGTCTCTATGATTTTCTGATGCAGAGATCTGAACGGTTGCTAAGGTACTCTGTTTGGTTGCTATGGAGTGGCTTGGTAGCATCCCATAATGATTCCCCAAAATCCCCTTGCCAGTATGAATGATATAAACCAACCCCCGTGTCTCTATGATTTTCTGATGCAGAGATCTGAACGGTTGCTAAGGTACTCTGTTTGGTTGCTATGGAGTGGCTTGGCACCATCCCATAATGATTCCCCAAAATCCCCCTGCCAGTATGAATGATATAAACCAACCCCCATGTCTCTATGATGTTCAGATGTGAAGATATACACTGTGGATTTGGGTTGTTAGGGTGCTTGATAATGGTTGCTAGGGAGTGGCTAGGAGGTGTTGAAGGTGATTTGTGATTGGCCGTTGATGCCCTGAGTCAATCAAACCCACCCTCATGTTTGTATGACACTCCTATCCAGAGATATAACTTTGATCTTTTTCAATGGAAGTCAATGGGATCGGTTGTTAGGGAGCTCTAAACGGTTGCTAGGGCGTGGCTTAATAACATCATCATGATCCTGAGATAGTGATTGGTTGTCTGAGTAGATTGGGCCCACCCCCTTGTGTTTGTGAGTCTGTGAAGCAGAGCTATGCTCAATACAAAATCCCTATGGGATTTACCATTGAATGAGAAACGCATGCGTTGCATGCGTTTCATGGGACGACCCTCCCCATGTTAAGTCAATGGGCCTTTTTTGCGATTTTTGGGGAGCTCTAGCACCCCAGGGGTACAACTTACACCCCTTTGAGATGTGTGTTCTGAGAGATCTTATCAGCCCCTTCAAATTTCGTGTAATATATGTGTGTGTTTGAGATCCTCGCTCGGAGCTACGAGAGGTCAAAGTTTCGCCCCATCAATCGTCTATGGCACTTTTGGGGTACGTTTGCACCCCTGGGGCACACACCGTACCCCCGATCCCTTATAAAAGTCATAGCACACCATTCCCGTATAGGTCGCCGACTTTGGCTATTTAGTGGTTGGGGTTTGACAAAATTTGTGTGAGGAGAAGCGCGCCGAAATACGTGTGTGGAAGAATAATAATAATAATAAGTATGGTGGAGAACAATAGTGATGCCTTGCTAAAGCAAGCACCACTAACTAGAAAGTACAATTCCTGAAGAAATTGTGAGTGGTGCTTGCCGTGGCAAAACTCGGGGCCCTGTGGCATTTGTGATGCAAAAAAGCCAAGCAACATGATGTTAGCATGATGCTAACATGATTAGCAAGTTGTTAGCATGATGCTAACATGATTAGCATGTTGTTAGCAGCATGATTAGCAAGTTATTAGCATGATGCTAACATGATTAGCATGTTGCTAGCATGATGCTAACATGATTAGCATGATGTTAGCATTATGCTAGCATGATGTTAGCATGATGCTAACATGATTAGCATGTTGCTAGCATAATGCTAACATGATTAGCATGATGTTAGCATGATGCTAACATGATTAGCATGATGCTAGCAACATGATTAGCATGTTGCTAGCATGATGCTAACATGATTAGCATGTTGCTAGCATTATGCTAACATGATTAGCATGATGCTAGCATGATGCTAACATGATTAGCATTATGCTAGCATTATGCTAACATGATTAGCATGTTGCTAGCATGATTAGCATGTTGCTAGGTGGTTGCTAGGGTGTTTTTGGTGGTTGCTAGGCGGTTGCTAGGGTGTTCTGGGTGGTTGCTAGGGCGTTGCTAGGCGGTTGCTAGGGTGTTCTGGGTGGTTGCTAGGGCGTTGCTAGGTGGTTGCTAGGCGGTTGCTATGGTGTTCTGGGTGGTTGCTAGGGCGTTGCTAGGCGGTTGCTAGGGTGTTCTGGGTGGTTGCTAGGGCGTTGCTAGGGTGTTGCTAGGCAGTTGCTAGGGTGTTCTGGGTGGTTGCTAGGCAGTTGCTATGGTGTTCTGGGTGGTTGCTATGACGTTGCTATGTGGTTGCTAGGGTATTCTGGGTGGTTGCTATGGAGTGGCAGCATCCCATAATGATACCCCAAAATCACCTTGCCAGTACTAATTATATAAACCAACCCCCATGTCTCTATGATTTTCTGATGCAGAGATCTGAACGGTTGCTAAGGTACTCTGTTTGGTTGCTATGGAGTGGCTTGGTAGCATCCCATAATGATTCCCCAAAATCCCCTTGCCAGTATGAATGATATAAACCAACCCCCGTGTCTCTATGATTTTCTGATGCAGAGATCTGAACGGTTGCTAAGGTACTCTGTTTGGTTGCTATGGAGTGGCTTGGCACCATCCCATAATGATTCCCCAAAATCCCCCTGCCAGTATGAATGATATAAACCAACCCCCATGTCTCTATGATGTTCAGATGTGAAGATATACACTGTGGATTTGGGTTGTTAGGGTGCTTGATAATGGTTGCTAGGGAGTGGCTAGGAGGTGTTGAAGGTGATTTGTGATTGGCCGTTGATGCCCTGAGTCAATCAAACCCACCCTCATGTTTGTATGACACTCCTATCCAGAGATATAACTTTGATCTTTTTCAATGGAAGTCAATGGGATCGGTTGTTAGGGAGCTCTAAACGGTTGCTAGGGCGTGGCTTAATAACATCATCATGATCCTGAGATAGTGATTGGTTGTCTGAGTAGATTGGGCCCACCCCCTTGTGTTTGTGAGTCTGTGAAGCAGAGCTATGCTCAATACAAAATCCCTATGGGATTTACCATTGAATGAGAAACGCATGCGTTGCATGCGTTTCATGGGACGACCCTCCCCATGTTAAGTCAATGGGCCTTTTTTGCGATTTTTGGGGAGCTCTAGCACCCCAGGGGTACAACTTACACCCCTTTGAGATGTGTGTTCTGAGAGATCTTATCAGCCCCTTCAAATTTCGTGTAATATATGTGTGTGTTTGAGATCCTCGCTCGGAGCTACGAGAGGTCAAAGTTTCGCCCCATCAATCGTCTATGGCACTTTTGGGGTACGTTTGCACCCCTGGGGCACACACCGTACCCCCGATCCCTTATAAAAGTCATAGCACACCATTCCCGTATAGGTCGCCGACTTTGGCTATTTAGTGGTTGGGGTTTGACAAAATTTGTGTGAGGAGAAGCGCGCCGAAATACGTGTGTGGAAGAATAATAATAATAATAAGTATGGTGGAGAACAATAGTGATGCCTTGCTAAAGCAAGCACCACTAATAAGTATGGTGGAGAACAATAGTGATGCCTTGCTAAAGCAAGCACCACTAACTAGAAAGTACAATTCCTGAAGAAATTGTGAGTGGTGCTTGCCGTGGCAAAACTCGGGGCCCTGTTATTGCAAGAGACTGCAAAATAAGCCAGCCCCATGTCTGTAAGATGTTGTGGGGCTGAGATATGGCTTCTTTATGTGTTTGTATGGTTGCTAGGGTGGTCGAAATGGTTGCTATGGTGTACTTAAACAGTTTAAGGGGTGATATCTAAAGACTAACTGTCAGTCTGCGTCAAAAGAGCCCAACTCTGTATGTGTACAATGGTGTGGTACTGAGATATGGCTTATTAATGTTGAA
This sequence comes from Pseudorasbora parva, assembly GCF_024679245.1. Classification (NCBI taxonomy): domain Eukaryota; kingdom Metazoa; phylum Chordata; class Actinopteri; order Cypriniformes; family Gobionidae; genus Pseudorasbora; species Pseudorasbora parva. Next base: position 19,174 of record NW_027125108.1, on the reverse strand, counting down.
ATACGGTTGCTAGGGTGGTTTAAATAGTTGCTAGGGAGTGGCTATGAAGTTGTGATGTCACTACTGATTGTCTACTTGATAGGCCGAGTCAAAAGAGCCTACCCTCAAGTCTCTACGACCTTCTGATCCGAATATATGATCTGACACAGTACTGCCAATGTTAAGTCTATGGGACTTTTCCGGGAGGATTTTTTTCCCGCCAAAACGGAGATCGTTCATCCGATCCCTTAGAAAAGACATAGCACACCTCTCCTCAATAAGTCGGTCGATTTGACACCTCATCCGTGGGTCTGTGACAAACGGTGCCGGAGGAGTAGCGTGCCAAAGTTTTGAAAAAGTGAATAGTATTTACAATACTAGAAAGTACAATTCCTGAAGAAATTGTGAGTGGTGCTTGCCGTGGCAAAACTCGGGGCCCTGTTATTGCAAGAGACTGCAACATGTATGTCAAGCACACCCTATATGATATTGTGTGTGATTTTTAAAGGCTATTTACCAGTCTGAGTCAAAAGAGCCCAACAATGATTGTGTGTGTTAATTGCCATCATTTTTTATTGAAAGCAAATACCTTTCCAGTGTGATATTTGATGACAAAAGGGAAAGGAGCAAACTCTGTCGAACGCGGATTCGAAGCCGTGTCAATCACGTCAAAACGATGCACCGTAAACCACCCGCTTAACTGACTGCGCCACTAGATTGCACGTAAAGATCAGGCGATAATAGGTATTAAAAGAAAACAACCGTTGCCCTAGGCAGACAGCATGATCACACTTATGTTAAAGGATTATAGATACAAACACATTATGTTTTACTTTTATAATGAGTAGAATAATTGTAACAAAAGAAAGAAAATAGAGGCAGTGTCAGAATGAGCAGTTAAGCTCAACTTGGGAGTGTTTGTGTGTTATGTTGGGCCATAGCAACGCGTCATGGTAACGACATCTCAGACGGACAGAATATGGAAAAAAAGAGAGGAATTTTTTCACATGGGGCAGTTTGCAACACTTTACTGACAACTGCGTTACTGAAAAGAGAAATAAACAGCAAAGAGAAATACATATCAGAGACACGCGATGCTCACAGCTCGCGCTCCATCTACGGAGTGAACGCACGGTCCGCCTTAAAGGGACAGTACCTAATTCTACTTGTTACAGTATTACATGCCTGTACATACCTGGTTGGTCTGTAAACATCCTTTATTGCAGTAAAATGACCCAAAAATGCATGGAAATCATATTATATTGTAATTGTATATTTATTAGCTTCATGTTTGTTTGGGTTTATGCCTAAATCTATCAATATGTCTCCATTTATGCACACTTCAGGATTAAAACACCATTTAGAATGGGCATGCTCATTACTGCCATAGCAATATCAAACGTGTAGTGTCTTACATTTGTCAAATGATAGTTTGTTAGCATGAAGTAAGACTGATGAATGTTTTATTGTGCAGTGAACACTGAACAAATACTCATTGGATATGTGATTTTAAATTAGTTTGAAGCACAGACATGTATATAACGAGTATATAAAAAGCCATTTTAAAGGACCATCTGTCACTATACCTGGATCTCTGTAGTTCAAAATGTATTGTTAATTGAGGCTGGTAAATTAGTTTTACTGAGGAAATACTATACAGCATCAGATTTAAACCCAGAACATTTTTTTTCTCACCATCACATTCAGGAGCATACATTTACAAAATGGACATATGTACCGTTTCACTTACATGAGGAATCCCAGGAATGTATTATAGTTGATCTAAGGATGATAAGCATTAAACATGACTCTCAATTTCATTACTATGGCTGGTCATTTACCAAATTATCACAAACGTCAGATGTTGATGTAATGCACAAGTATGCCTGTTGGAAACTGAGAATTGAATGGATAATTTTGCATGTAACAGTCACACAATATTTGATTATAAAATGATGAAGAAAGACAAAACCATGAAATTATGTTCAAAATTTACTTTTATTTAATTAATGGCAATTTGGATCGCACTTAGTCTGGAACCTCACCCTTAAGCAAGCCGCTTACTCTTACAGCCGTTTCACACTGCAAGCTTGAGCAGCGCATGAGCAGTGTATGTTTTCCAGTGTGCATGACAAGCAAAGAGTGCATTCACACAGAGTGTGTGTGTAGTTTTGCTGACGTGAAGCTCATGCTTGCAGTGTGAAATGGCCGTTAGGGATCACTGGAACACACAAGCCTTTCCACCAACGACAAGGTGGCGATCCTTGGAAAGGAACATTCACTCTCCATTCATTCTTTATCTAACACTCACTCTCTCACTCACTCACACACACACACACACACAAACGCGCAGTCTATAACAAACGCATACACACTCACATGCACACAAGGAGACAAAAAAAAACAGTTTAGTATTACACATTATTTGTTTGCATTTGTATTACCTTAAAACTAAATGAACCAAACCTGATTATGGACATCCGCAGTGCTGACATACTTTACCCCTGTGCTTCTAGCTGTGCTTGTTCAGTCTTTAGCGCTGTCCTCAACGCCATACACATGTGGTCCAGTCCCCTGGGCATGAAATTGAGAAATGAATATTGGGATCACTAAAAACACAAGTACTAAAAAAAATGTAAGAGATAAATAAAAGTAAACTCACCAGAAAACCTTGCAGAAAGAAATGAGTCCATATATTGGTGTCCAGCTTCTTCTCAGACTTCAAATGGCCGGTTTCTGAAAAACATCAAAACCAATATTAGATTTAACAGTTTCCTCCAAATGTGGTTATGATGTGCAGTGGTACAGTGACTTAAGCGAGATGTTTAAACACCTAGCTTCATATGGTATTGCGCACTGATGTCCGGTCACAGACAGCACTGCTGTCGTCTCCAAATTCTTCCTGCACACATCGACAACAGGATAAAAGGGGACTTTATAAAATGCATCAAATACAAATTGTCACAAATCGTACAGACTGAACACAAATTCAACTTAAAACTTGTATTATAAGGTCAAAAATCACAACAAACATTAAATTACAACAGTTTATTACCATGTATTGCTTTACCTTCCTGTCCTCGTGTCTCACTGCCACTGTCTGTGTCGTCCCTGGAGCTGGCACACGACTCCTCACTGGATCCGCCGCTGCCGCCGTGTCCTCCCTGGAGCTGCTGCACTACTAATAAGTCGCTAATACGAGCCGAACTTTGCAAAATTATACGCTTTTTTTGGTTACGAGCGTCACAAAATCTCGAGCCGACCGTACAACGCACAATCAAACTGCAACCCAGCCATACGCGCCAACCCATAGCATTGGCTGTCCTAGCCCCATGTTATGGTTCCGTATGACTCATCTCAACACAACCATACGCGCCGCCAAACCCATTAGGACTAAGGCTGTTGCCCCAGCTGTTGTCGTTAATGCAGATTCAGTGGCCCAATGGGTTGGTTCCGTATGGCATACTAGCTAAACGCACAACAATAGCCATCTACAACACAAACTCACGTACGCAAAATACAGTACACCGGATTTTGATAGCTATGATAACAACCCATTAGGACTAAGGCTGTTGCCCCATCTGTTGTCGTTAATGCGGATTCAGTGGCCCAATGGGTTGGTTTTGATTCTAGCTAAGCGCGCCGCAATAGCCATCCACGACAAAAACTCACGTACGCAAAATACAGTACACCGGATTATGATAGCTATGATAACTATGTAACACACCCGCCTGAAGGCACAAATCCGGATGAGAGATGTAGATGTGATCCAGGAGTGTGCGTTTTTTGGTCGTTGCTGTGGTGATCAGTTGCGCGTATCCCTTTGACTGGAACAATTCCAAAACCGCTTTTTTCCCTGTACCCAAGAGGTCCTCGTTGAAGTCGCCACAGACAATGACGGGATGTTTTTCCGCTATCTCCAAATAATCTAAAAGGCTCTTCACATTGTCCAAAAAGTCTTTGAGACTATAGCTCGGTGGCCGGTAGACGGCGGCGATCGTCAATTGGACGGGACTATCCACTTTGATAACGACAAACTCCAGATCGGTCACATTTTGTATAAATTGCCGAGGCTGAGCTGAAATATGCTCTTTACAAAATATGACAACGCCACCTCCATCTTTCTTTGCAATTTCTTGGTGCGTCGAGTAGGAGACTTGCCTATTTCGCATAAATGCGTTGTATCCTTGCAGTTGCAGATGGGGTGAAATGAACGATCCGGTCAGGTGAGTTTCCGTCATGCAAAGAATATCTGCCAAAAGCAGTTCGTGGTGTCTTCGGATGTCCTCGATGTGGGATGACAGTCCCTCCGTGTTGTGGTGGACGATTTTGAAGTGTTGATCCACTTCCGTCTCCCTCGTCTTCTGTAAAAGCGGCATGATTCCGCCAAACGACGCTCGTGTCATATTCCGTAACGAGGCCGTGACCGCAGAATCAGCATAAATCTTTTTCTCGTTGAAGTCCGTGATGTGCAGTCCACGGAGCGAGGTCGTCCTGCTGAGCGCGACGTAGGCCATTCCCGGCTCGAAAATCTTCTTAAGCGACACTACGGCACTCTGCATGGTCATCCCTTGAACTTTGTGAGCCGTGCAGGCGTAGGCCAACTTGATGGGGAACTGGCGACGAACCACTCCTTTCCTCAGGCTTTCCTCGGACCTCTCGATGTACACCAGGTCGTCGTCTTCACCTTGCACCTTTCTGCGGTGATTCTTGCCGGCGTTGGGGTTGTCCAGCGTCAGTCCAAGCATCTGAACGGTCTCGGTTCCATCTTTTGTCTTACGGACAATATTTGAAACCTTCCCGAATGATCCGTTCACGAGTCCCTCCTCAACGTCCAGGTTCCTGGTCACCATTATGCGCGCTCCCAGCGCAATTTTAACGGTGTCGAGCAGGTCGGTTTTTTTCCCGACGACAGGCTTCATTTGCCTCTTCATCCCTCCCGTCCTCGGGTCCTTCCTGTAGTCTTCGGCGTTTACGATGACGATGTCAGTGTGAAGAGCGTCGATTGTTTCGGAGTTGTGTCTGTGGACTTCCTTGTTTGTGGCAAATATGTGCAGTGCATCACACGGGCAGTCTTCGGGGTTCTTCACGGCCTGAAGTAGCAACGCTCTATCGGCTTCTCGGAGGTCGCCGGACTTGGGCTTAACACGCAGCCGGTTCAAAAGCTGGGCAAAAGCAAGGTCCTCTTTCTGACGCATGATCTCTGTGAGGGTAATCATCTGGAAATGGTCTTTCCAGAAGTCCAAAACATCCTCTTCGAAGACGCACAGTGGTTTGGCTTTACCCAGAGGTGGCAGTTGGTAAAAGTCACCCACCGCGAGAACAGAGACCCCACCGAAAGGTTTCTTGCTGCCTTTGATTTGCTGAAATCTCCAGTTTACGTAGGCAAAAAGATCCTTTGAAATCATGGAGATTTCATCAATGATTAGAATTTGGACGTCGCGCAATACAGCTCGCAGCTCATCTAGAGCATTCCCGAGTCCCTGATACGGCGGTTTCAGGTTCCGCGGGAGTTTTAGAAAGGAATGCAGCGTTTTGCCCGAAATATTGTACGCTGCCGTTCCAGTAAACGCGCTCAAGATTACCGTGGGCACGGAGAGATCCCCTTCCTCTCGGATTTGAGGCAGTTGTCTCAAAATTTTCGACGCTTCCGTGTAGATGCACTTGATGACGTGCGATTTGCCACAACCCGCACCACCCGATACGAAGTAGTAAAACGGTTCTGGATTTTGACCCCACACGCGCTGCTGACACCACTGGCAGACAGTGTAAAATATGGCTGCCTGCGTCTCGTTGAGACTCCGAAACAACGCCCTAACGAATTCGGCACTCATCTGGGGTTCCTCTACTTGCGGTACAACTCCGTCTCCGTGTTCCAGAATGCGGTATTCTGGAACATCGTCTTGTACAGCACTCTCCCCCTCCGGATTGACGTCTTCTCGTTCCGCAACGCACTCCAAGCGGTCGACTTCGACTTCAGGTGCAAAAGCAGTCCACGCGTTCTCGGACGGTCCCTGCTGTTGCAGCTGATCGAACGCCTTGTCGACTTCTTCGCTGTTTTTCTCGAATTTCTCTTGGCGTGCTTGCACGATGGCACGAACAGGCATCAGGAGACCCGGGTGTGTGGGTAGCTCCACGGATGCGCTAGTGTAAAACTGCTCATACGTTGGAAATCGATGAGGTTTTAACTGTTCGTTGGAACGATGGGGCAGGTAAAGTTTGACTAATCTACCGTAAAATTTTTCGGGTTGTTTTTCTTTTGAAAAGCGCGCGTACCTAATAACCGCAGGCTTACCGACGCTTCTTTTTTGGAAATAGCCCATACCGTTTAGCAGCCGGTGAACATTTTTCCCTTTCGTTTGTTGACCGTAAACGATGCGGCATTCGGAAACGAAATCGGCCAGACACATGATCTCGAACTCTCGGGTTCGAGGCCTTGCTCTGTATTTATCGATGATCCCCGACATCCAGACGTCCTCTGAATCGGGATCTTTATTTAGTAGCGCGCTAATCGGGAGACTCATCTTAAGCGCGTCGTCGTCGGTCGGTACGAACACGACGCTTCGCGAACACTTCTTTAACGGTAAGCTGCATGTTCGCGCCACGGACTCCTGCGCGCTTACCTGCCTATGTTTGGAGTACGCCTGCATTATGTGCTTCATTTCGTCCTCCTCGTTCACGTTACTTTCGCGCACGTGCTTGACGACGTTCTTTAGCATTTCGCCCATTTCGTGCTCCGGCTTGGAAATGTACGACAACATGTACATGATGCAGCTAAAAGCATCAATGACGTACTGAATGTCCATGTTGGCGTTCCATGCCCTCAACAAATCGGGATTGTATCCGTTCACCCAAGCCTCCTTTGGCTCACGCTTCAGCAAAATCACGTTGTTATTGGACAGTGCCTCGACGGAATTAGCGTAATCGTCCGCGCTCATTTTACACTGGGCCAGCAGCTCTGACAGGCTGTTGAAGGAGGCTTGGGGATCGTTCAACAAATCCCACACCGGCTTGAGTTTGTCTTTGGCGTCGCTCATCGCTTTTAGTTCGGCCGCGCGTCGCTTCGCCCTTTTTCGGTCGTCTTTGCGCTTCTGTTCGTCGACGGGGTTCAGCGGTTGGGGACGAGCGTTACCGTTTTGGGGCGCAAACATGCAGCTTCCCGACGCGTCGTCGTCGTCCTCTTCTTCGGGACGTGGCGGTCGCGGACGAGTTATCGTGGTGCTAGTCACCGGTAGCTTAGGGAAGCCAAATCTACATAATACATTTCCCTTCTTGCAAGATTTGGAGTGATTCCGGCTGTGAAGCTGAACTTCGGTGACGATGCGATGAAGCTCAGGATCAGAGTCGGAATCGGGCAACCGGCAGGATATGTAGCGGTCGATAAAGTCGCACACTTCCTTATCCTGTTCGCTCTCAAACTCCGGCGCATCCTTTATCCAAGCAAGGAGATGGATATGTGGGCTTCCTCTAGCTTGAAACTCAACCCTGTAAAAGTAGTCCTCGACTTTACCGATGGGTTCGGCGGGCGACAACAGCAGATGAGTCATGAGCGCGTCGACGCGTTTCTCAAACATGCGCATTACCGTGACGGGGTTGCTACGGAGCACGTCGCATTTCGTGTTCCAGTCGAGCTCGGAAAAGTCGATTTGTTCACCTTGCTGGGCCTTGATCGCGGTTATGATTTCAGGCCATCGCATTTCGGCTGCGCTGAACGTGCAAAAAAACGTCGGCTTCCCTAACTGTCTAATCATAGCCTGCAGATCTCTCAAAGTTTTCTCCCAGTAAGCTGGAGAGCCTCTCAACGGTTGCATAAAACGCGTGGCGTCTCTGTTGTGGACTAAGCGCTCGATTTCGCGATTATCTTGAAGCAGCTTGTTTGAAATTCGTCTGCCATCTCTAGTTACCGGTTTACCTTTTCGCAACTGGATAGACATGCTGTTTCTAGCCAGTTGCGTTTCCGTCACAAACTGCGCGAAGAAAAGGTAGCTCTGATCTTTGGCGAAACGAGTATCCACGCCGAACAATCGGACGTTGAAATACATACTCGGACTTATGGATACTTGTCTCGCCTCGTCAATTGTGTTCTGTCCGGTCGGAAATTGAACGGGGAACGCCATGGCTTCCAGCTTAGGGATCTTGAAAAACCCGACAGGCTTTTGTCCTTGCGCAGGCGCGATGCTAAAAACCCCCTCGCCGTACGACATGATCTCTTGCGCGATGTCAGGCGGCTGCATACACGTGTCTAACGTGAGACCCGGTCGGAGTTCGTCCTTTTCCTCTACACTAACGTTTTGCTCGTCCCGCTCGGCAACATCGACCGGTTGTTGTTCTTCCTCCCTATCGTCGTCGTTTTCGTTGTCTAAGTCGAACGTCGCCGTTTCTCTTATGGAGATGTCCCGGTACTCGGAATGTATGGCTTTCAGCGTCGCTAAAGCTGAAAGCACGTTACGCATGTCAACGGTAAGAAAGTGCTGATAACCTTTGAAATTTATGTGTCTCTTAAGCTTGACCTGCAGCAGCTGGGACTCACTGCTAGGTCTTGGGAGAGAGTTAACCGTCTTCTCCACTTCAGAGGGCACACAAACAACAGAGCCATGCACCGCTCGCTGCCTTCCCTTGGGCAAAGCAATTATTTTAGCAAACGGTAAAATTTTTGCGACGAGTTGGCGTTCGAGGACATTCAATTGGAGCAGTTCCGCCGGGATGGGTGGCAATTCCAGTCGGTTAGCTGCTGCGATCGAAGACATGTGGCCTCTTTTAAGATGGCTGTCACACGTGTGGCAAATCCACTCCTCTGTTCTCTCTAGTGGAACGACGCATGGACTTGAGCAGGCACGATCACAGGCGTGGACATACTTCCCGGTCAAGCAAGACGCGGCAACTTGAACGTTTTTTACGTAATTCGATCTGTTACAGGCCTTGACCTGATCTGGAAACAGGCCTCTGTGACAGACCGTGCAGACATGTGTTGGCCCATGTCGAATCTTGCATCGGAACGCATTAATGGCACTCTCAATCGCTTGGCCAACCAAAGGCTGTGGTGTTTCTTGGCTAAAGCAGATGTACGGTCTGTATTTCCTTTTAATCCTGAGTGCGCATTGCAGCCGATGCAGGATCCGATATGATACATCACCGACGCATTTTTCCGACTTGCGCAGCGTACATCGCAGGATGTGATGTGCTCTAAACTCCGGGTCACCCGCATATCGCTTTGCCATGTACGCTTTCATTTTACTCTGGAACAGAGTATCCGTCCTATATCGGCTAACCATGTATGCTTTCATTTTACTCTGGTACAGAGTATCCGTATTGTACCGTCTAACCACGTACGCTTTCATTTTATTTTGGAAATTAGTATCGGTCTTATAACGCCTAACCGCGTACGCTTTCATTTTATTTTGGAAATTAGTATCGGTCTTATAACGCCTAACCGCGTACGCTTTCATTTTACTCTGGAAAAGAGTATCCGTCCTATACCGCCTAACCATGTAATTTTTCTTTTTGCTTCGGATGCGGGCATCCTGATAATACTTTATCCTAGTCGCTGCTTTTTTATTTGCTTGGTATTCTAAGGAAGTGACATATCTCTGTCTCGCATAATCTCTTTTTTTATGTTTTTGGATTGCATAAGACGGTGTTGTGTCCTTATGTTCTCTAGCTTGTTTTGACATGTTTAAAGTTTTGCGGATTTCTTTTCTTCGCCTATGTTTATTTCTTTTATCTATCGTGTCCTGTTTTTTCGTTCCAGAGCTAACACGATTTACTTTGGCTCCAACATTTGTTTCTGGTTCGGGTGGAGCTAACGTCACTTTCGATGCCTGTTCAGAAACCGATGGTGAAGGTAGTCGCCCAGACTGCTGCTCGGTTTCGAACGACACCGGCATGAATTCATAGTTTGCTTTATCTCCACGATCCTGGAAGACCTTGAGGAGTCTGTCAATCATGTCACCCAGGTGGGTAAAAGTCAACATGACTGCAGTTCCATGACCAGTTGGATGGGGCAAGCCTTCTGCAGTTCGTGAGTGCGAATCAAAGAATCCATACCTTCCACATCGGTCTCTGAACACCGCGATGCACTCTGGAGAAACGATCAGAAGTGCATGGCTAACATCTGTAGTGAGGCACTGCAGTCTTTCAGTGAGAGGAATCCACCACCCTTCCATGTCAGGGGTCCCTCTGGCTCGTAGATATCCCATCATCACTTCAGACTTCAGTACCTGATGTGCTCGGTTAAACGACGACACGCTCACCGGTACTTCCTCCATAGTGAGATGATCATTATTAAATCGTTTTTCAGCCATAAGCTGCATTTTAACGCCGACGTACAACGCATCCCCGTCCTCTAAAACTCTATCGAGGTCCGGCGTTTGAAACGGAATCCCTTCATTTTGATTAGCCAAGAATGTCAATGCGACGCACGTGCACTGATGATTCCTGGAGAAAACATCATATCTAACATCATTCTGGCAATGAGACGCCTGCACAGACAAAACCCTACCTTCTGCGAACATTCGACCCGAAAACTGAGGTACAGCAGCCGCAGTGCTTGCCTGTTCAACCTGTAAATAAATAATTGAGAGAATAAGAGAGAAGGCATAAGTGTGTGTGAGAGAATGAATAAGTGTGTGTGTGTGTGAGAGAGAGAGAATGAATAATTGTGTGTGTGAGAGAGAATGAATAGGTGTGTGTGTGTGAGAGAGAGAATGAATAATTGTGTGTCTGAGTGTGTGTGTGTGTGAGAGAGTGAGAGTGAGAGAATGAATAAGTGTGTGTGTGAGAGACAGAATGAATAAGTGTGTGTGTGTGTGTGTGTGTGAGAAAGAAAGAATGAATAAGTGTGTGTGTGTCTGAGTGAGAAAGAATGAAGTGTGTGTGTGTGTGTGTGTGTGTGTGTGTGTGTGTGTGTGTGTGTGTGTGTGTGTGTGTGTGTGTGTGTGTGTGTTGTTCTAGCCTGGTGGGGACTTCAACCTGAATGCACACAGACTCATGGGGACACGTGTCACTGTGGGGACCTAAATTGAGGCCCTAATGGGTACAAACGCTTATAAATCATACAGAATGAATTCTTTTGAAAATGTAAATGCAGAAAGTTTCCTGTGATGTGATGTGTTTAGGGGCAGGGGCAGTGTAGGGGGATAAAATATATGGTTTGTACAGCATATAAAACATTACGTCTATGGTGAGTCCCCAGAAAGATAGCGCACCAGACATGTGTGTGTATGTGTGTGTGACAATGAATAAATGTGTGTGTGTGTGTGTGTGTCTGAGAGAAAGAGAGAATGAATAAGTGTGTGAGTGACTGATTGAATGTATCTGAGTGTAAGAATGAGCGAGTGTGAGAATGAATAAATGAGTGAGAGAGTAAGTGAGTGTCAGAGTGATGGTGTGTGAGAGTGATAGTGAGAGAGAGTGATAGCAATAGTATGTGAGTGTGAGTGTGTGAGAGAATGAATGAGTGTGTAATTTGACAATATCAACAGTACCTTGTCAGTCGTGGAGAGTTGATCCTTCAGGTCCTCCTTTTGCCGACGTGTTTGTTGGGCCCTAGCTCTCTTTCCTTTCCGCGGCATCCTTTAAAATATCAAGAGATAAAAAGAAATAAGACAAAAAAATTAATCACGACAAATTTATCAGATTAACTCACAAATTTGAGTGAACTTAGTAACTAATAAAAGTACAGAGCTTACTTTAAAGTCTAAAATCATTAAACATAACCAATGATTATTTATTTTTAATCCTCAAAATTAATGCATATTGAAATACCTTTCTTTGTTAGTCAAATTCATTTTAACAGGACATTCTCACTTTAACAGGGACTTACTTTGAAAGTCCTCCCGATGTAACAGCTGATGAGCCTGAAAAGAGAAAACCTGCAGTACTCTCAGGTAGAAAAAACAGTTAAACAACAAAGAAATATACACTGTGTATTTGTGAAGGTTTTTTTGTATTTTTTTTTGTTTTGTTTTGTTAAGAAAAGAACAATAAAAGTATAGTGAAATGAACTGTTCTCCGTATGAGTGTAATACAAGCTTAAAAGAACAAGTTAAGATTTAGAAATGTAATTAAAAAAATATAAAATAAACAACTGTCTATTCAAATATTCAAAATAAACTTAAAAGAAATAAATTTAAAAGAAAGAAGATTATAGAAAAAACTACAATAACAGCTTTAATGTGTTTTTTTTTAAGTAAAGAAGTAGAAAGAACAAATGAACTGCTCCCCGTGTAAAACAGCAAGACACAAGGAACCTAAAAAAGAAACACAAATAGAAACGGACATATTAGGTCACAGGAACTACAATTATGGTGGTGTGATGAAATATTTTTTTAAAATATTGCTCTAAACCATATTAATACTGACCAAGGCGTGCAGCAGAAGATGCAGGTCGTGCTCTGATCAGTCAGTCTGAAAAAGAACATGGCAACAAAATGACAACTTAACTCAAGTCAACTATGCATAACTTGTTTGCATGTTAAATAATAATTATATATTTTATCTATATAGAATATAATTTAGAAGCTGTATATCAAATATGCAGTGTAAAGATGAGATGAACTGGTCACCTATCAGATTTACCACAAGAGATACTGGGATAAGCTCCAGCATCTCTATATTGAAAAAGTGGTTTGGAGAACGGATGGGTGCTGTGTGTCTTAATTATTTGTGGTATAATCAAAACAGATTTAATTTGTATAGTTTCTGTGACCCTATTTTATTTTATTTTAAACTATAATTATTTCCTTATCAAGTCAAATCTTTTTGTATGTGTGGTCATGTCACTAATTAAAGTCTTACCTCAAAGGTCAGGAAGGTTTGTGAAAGTATTCTGAAACAGAGAAAGAAAAGTCATAGAAGGGACTTACAACACCACACTTACAACCCCTGTGACTTTAAATTGAATGGCAAAGATTGATAAAACTGGATTTTGTTTTTTGTTTTTTTTTACATTTATGCTTTAAAATCTCTGTGTTGTTGCTAATTTCATTTCTAAAAATCTTTAAAATATTTAAATGTCTAAATACATTTAATGTAATTGTAATATAAGTAATAAAAACATTACAATGTCATGAATGGACACTAATTATTGGACAAATATTATGTATTATAATAAAAAAATATCTCCTAACTATTACTGAACTAAAATATAGTGATTTTATATCGTATTGGTAAGTTACACTTAAGAATAGCACAAGAAAATGGATGTCATCTCTCCATCACTTCCCAAAATAAAATGGCGATGTGAATGTCGCCACATCAATGCGTTATGCGCATAGGTTTATGCATTACTATTTAAAGAAAAACAAAATGGCTGCGAATACAGCAAAGCGGCTGTCTCTTCACAAACCCAAGGGTGCGTTTCAATCAACTCCCTAGTTCAGTGGTAAGGGCACTGATAAGGGAGTCAGACCATTGACTTATGTCCAAGTCAGTGCCCTGACTAGTGAAGTGGGGAGCGGATAGAGCCGCACCCCATTCAAATCGACAGCGCGGACTTCTACTGCATGTACCACGTGATCGCACGGCGCGAAATCAAAAAGTTCAACTCTGTCATAAGCTCTCACACAAACTCCTGTCGTATTCAATAAAGCCATGTACACTGCACAGTGAATTACATACATCATATATTTATACTTTATTGTTTATAATTAGAGAACTCTGTCAGCGAATGTGTAACAGAGGCCTCATCGGATTTATTCACCGGTGACTAACTTAGCCGCATTCGATTGGACAAAGCGTTACTAAACTCACCAATGCACGGTCAATCGACTTGCTTTGATCGACAAAAACGGATATAAATGCAGCAATCGACACTTCTCGTTGTAATATATGCATGTAAAATACAACAAACGGCTAACATATTACATACACTACCATCGTGGAAGCTGCAGCTTAATATAAGTGCCAAAGTGAAAAACGTTCAGCCTAATGTTAACATAAGTTACACTTCTAGCTCACTCATGAATGTAGGCTAAAGGATTTATATTCATCAAACACACACACAACATGATTTTATGTTTTACACACAAAAATAGATGAGTGGCTAGCCATAGAAATTACTTGAAGTTATACACATTACCATCTACAGACAAAAAGGTACCTTCAATGTCAACAAAAACGATAAAATATATACCTCATATTATAATAGGATTAATAGTAATAACATTATATGAAAATAAAGAGCTATATGTGACATTTCAAGGGTTTATAGCGCAGCATATATGAGAACAGCCATTTCGCTTACCTCAGGAGATGAGAGTGGAACGAGCTTCAGTCAGAGCTCGTGCTCGTTGGTGCCGCCAGCCAATCAGCAGCGAGCTTTGATTGGACAACCAATAAAATGACTTTTTCTTCACTTTGGGCCTTTTTTAAAGATGATGAGAACATTAAGACATACAATATAATAATTATGTTATATAAATCATAAAAATAATGTACATTTCGATCACCATACTCCAAATATATTATTTTATACTGTTTTTTTTTTTTTTTTTTTTAAAGTGATAGGTCTGTATTAAACTTACTGAGAGAGTGATGGTAATTTGACACCTCTATCAGCCATAATCCAGCTCCCTGTATTTGCTTCCTCTTACAAAAAGTAGTAAATTCAGAAGTGGAACATTTTATTATTATTATTATTATGATTATGATTATGATTATGATTATGATTATAATTATGATTATGATTATGATTATGATTATGATTATTATTAGTAGTAGTAGTAGTAGTAGTAGTAGTAGTAGTAGTAGTATCAGTAGTAGTTGTATTACAGTAATGTTTTTTCCAAAAATTATAACTCCCATTACCTTTATATAAGTTCACCCTGCTATACTTACATTAAGCAGGAAATCGTCATCCTCTTTCATTAATATAATATAAATAATACAACAGGGGGTGTATATAAGATTATAACGTGTGATATATGTAAAGAATGCACATTCTAAAAAAAATCTATAAAAAATGAAGGCCTAAATGTATTAAGTAAACAGCAGAACATTTTTTTTTAAAGTTGTTACACCGTCACTAGGGTAATGTAAATGATTACTAGGGTTTTGATAAGTGGTTGCTATAGTAAACTGGGTGGATGTAAGGGTGTTGCTCAACTGTTAAGAGGTTTTAGGTTGTTATTAAGGTGTTGCTATGTGGTTGCTAAGATTTTCTGTATATTTTCTATGCAGTTGCTAAATGTTCTGGGTGGTTGCAAGGCAGTCGCTAAGGTGTTCAAGGTTGTTACTAGGGAGTTGATAGGCGGTTGCTAAGGTATTGTAGATGGTTGCTAGTTCATTGTTGGGTGGTTGCTAAGGTATTGTGTTTGGTTGATAGGGCTTCGCTGTGCAGTTGCTATGGTATTCTGGGTGGTTGCTAGGGGGTTGCTGGGTGGTTGCTAGGGTATCCTGGGTGGTTGCTAGGGCATTTCTAGGCGGTTGCTAGGCAGTTGATAAGGTATTCCGGGTGGTTGCTAGGCGGTTGCTAGGGTGTTCTGGGTGGTTGCTAGGACGTTGCTATGTGGTTGCTAGGGCGTTGCTAGGTGGTTGCTAGGCAGTTGCTATGGTGTTCTGGGTGGTTGCTAGGGCGTTGTTAGGCGGTTGCTAGGGTGCTCTGGGTGGTTGCTAGGGCGTTGCTAGGGTGTTGCTAGGCGGTTGCTAGGGTGTTCTGGGTGGTTGCTAGGGCGTTGCTAGGTGGTTGCTAGGCAGTTGCTATGGTGTTCTGGGTGGTTGCTAGGGCGTTGCTAGGCGGTTGCTAGGGTGCTCTGGGTGGTTGCTAGGGCGTTGCTAGGGTGTTGCTAGGCGGTTGCTAGGGTGTTCTGGGTGGTTGCTAGGGCGTTGCTAGGCAGTTGATAAGGTATTCCGGGTGGTTGCTAGGCGGTTGCTAGGGTGTTCTGGGTGGTTGCTAGGACGTTGCTATGTGGTTGCTAGGGCGTTGCTAGGTGGTTGCTAGGCAGTTGCTATGGTGTTCTGGGTGGTTGCTAGGGCGTTGTTAGGCGGTTGCTAGGGTGCTCTGGGTGGTTGCTAGGGCGTTGCTAGGGTGTTGCTAGGCGGTTGCTAGGGTGTTCTGGGTGGTTGCTAGGGCGTTGCTAGGTGGTTGCTAGGCAGTTGCTATGGTGTTCTGGGTGGTTGCTAGGGCGTTGCTAGGCGGTTGCTAGGGTGCTCTGGGTGGTTGCTAGGGCGTTGCTAGGGTGTTGCTAGGCGGTTGCTAGGGTGTTCTGGGTGGTTGCTAGGGCGTTGCTAGGCAGTTGATAAGGTATTCCGGGTGGTTGCTAGGCGGTTGCTAGGGTGTTCTGGGTGGTTGCTAGGACGTTGCTATGTGGTTGCTAGGGCGTTGCTAGGTGGTTGCTAGGCAGTTGCTATGGTGTTCTGGGTGGTTGCTAGGGCGTTGTTAGGCGGTTGCTAGGGTGCTCTGGGTGGTTGCTAGGGCGTTGCTAGGGTGTTGCTAGGCGGTTGCTAGGGTGTTCTGGGTGGTTGCTAGGGCGTTGCTAGGTGGTTGCTAGGCAGTTGCTATGGTGTTCTGGGTGGTTGCTAGGGCGTTGCTAGGCGGTTGCTAGGGTGCTCTGGGTGGTTGCTAGGGCGTTGCTAGGGTGTTGCTAGGCGGTTGCTAGGGTGTTCTGGGTGGTTGCTAGGGCGTTGCTAGGTGGTTGCTAGGCAGTTGCTATGGTGTTCTGGGTGGTTGCTATGACGTTGCTATGTGGTTGCTAGGGTATTCTGGGTGGTTGCTATGGAGTGGCAGCATCCCATAATGATACCCCAAAATCACCTTGCCAGTATGAATGATATAAGCCAACCCCCATGTCTCTACGGTTTTCTGATGTAGAGATCTGAACGGTTGCTAGGGTACTCTGTTTGGTTGCTATGGAGTGGCTTAGCACCATCCCATAATGATATCCCAAAATCCCCTTGCCAGTATGAATGATATAAACCAACCCCCGTGTCTGTACGATTTTCTGATGCAGAGATCTGAACGGTTGCTAAGGTACTCTGTTTGGTTGCTATGGAGTGGCTTGGCACCATCCCATAATGATTCTCCAAAATCCCCTTGCCAGTATGAATGATAAAAACCAACCCCTGTGTCTCTATGATGTTCAGATATGAAGATACACACTGTGGATTTGGGTTGTTAGGGTGCTCGATAATGGTTGCTAGGGCGTGGCTAGGAGGTGTTGAGGGTGATTTGTGATTGGCCGTTGATGCCCTGAGTCAATCAAACCCACCCTCATGTTTGTATGACACTCCTATCCAGAGATATCCCTTTGATCTCTTTCAATGGAAGTCTATGGGATCGGTTGTTAGGGAGCTCTAAACGGTTGCTAGGGCGTGGCTTAATAGCATCATCATGATCCTGAGATAGTGATTGGTTGTCTAAGTAGATTGGGCCCACCCCCTTGTCTCTGTGAGTCTGTGAAACAGAGCTATGCTCAATACAAAATCCCTATGGGATTTACCATAGTAGGAGAAACGCATGCGTTGCATGCGTTTCATGGGTCAACCCTCCCCATGTTAAGTCTATGGGACAATTTTTCGATTTTTGGGGAGCTCTAGCACCCCAGGGGTACAACTTACACCCCTTTGAGATGTGTGTGCTGAGAGATCCTATGAGCCCCTTCAATTTTCGTGTAATATATGTGTGTGTTTGAGATCCTCGCTCGGAGCTACGAGGTGTCAAAGTTTCGCCCCATCAATCGTCTATGGCACTTTTGGGCTACGTTTGCACCCCTGGGGCGAAACCCGTACCCCCGATCCCTTAGCAGAGATATAGCACACCATTCCCGTATAGGCCGCCGACTTTGGCTATTTAGTGGTTGGGGTTTGACAAAATTTGTGTGAGGAGAAGCGCGCCGAAATACGTGGTCGGAAGAATAATAATAATAATAATAAGTATGGTGGAGAACAATAGTGATGCCTTGCTACCGCAAGCACCACTAATAAGTATGGTGGAGAACAATAGTGATGCCTTGCTACCGCAAGCACCACTAATAATAATAAGTATGGTGGAGAACAATAGTGATGCCTTGCTACGCAAGCACCACTAACTAGAAAGTACAATTCCTGAAGAAATTGTGAGTGGTGCTTGCCGTGGCAAAACTCGGGGCCCTGTTATGCAAGAGACTGCAAAATAAGTCAGCCCCATGTCTGTAAGATGTTGTGGAGTTGAGATATGGCTTATTAATGTGTCTGTATGGTTGCTAGGGTGGTCTAATTGGTTGCTATGGTGTGGCCATACAGTTTAAGAGGTGATATTTATAGAGTAGTTGTCAGTCTGAGTCAAAAGAGCCCAACTCTGTATGTGTACAATGGTCTGGTACTGAGATATGGCTTATTAATGTTGAAATACGGTTGCTAGGGTTGTTTAAATGGTTGCTAGGGAGTGGCTATGAAGTTGTGATGTCACTACTGATTGTCTGCTTGATAGGACGAGTCAAAAGAGCCCACCCTCGAGTCTCTACGACCTTCTGATCCGAATATATGATCTCACACAGTACTGCCAATGTTAAGTCTATGGGACTTTTCCGGGACGATTTTTTTCCCGCCAAAACGGAGATCGTTCATCCGATCCCTTAGAAAAGACATAGCACACCTCTCCTCAATAAGTCGGTCGATTTGACACCTCACCCGTGGGTCTGTGACAAACGGTGCCGGAGGAGTAGCGTGCCAAAGTTTTGAAAAAGTGAATAGTATTTACAATACTAGAAAGTACAATTCCTGAAGAAATTGTGAGTGGTGCTTGCCGTGGCAAAACTCGGGGCCCGGTTATGGAAAATAAGACAGCCCCATGTCTGTATGATGTTGTGGAGTTGAGATATGGCTTATTAATGTGTCTGTATGGTTGCTAGGGTGGTGTAAATGGTTGCTATGGTGTGCTTAAACAGTTTAAGGGGTGATATTCATAGAGTAGTTGTCAGTCTGAGTCAAAAGAGCCCAACTCTGTATGTGTACAATGGTCTGGTACTGAGATATGGCTTATTAATGTTGAAATACGGTTGCTAGGGTGGTTTAAATGGTTGCTAGGGAGTGGCTATGAAGTTGTGATGTCACTACTGATTGTCTGCTTGATAGGCCGAGTCAAAAGAGCCCACCCTCAAGTCTGTACGACCTTCTGATCCGAATATATGATCTCACACAGTACTGCCAATGTTAAGTCTATGGGACTTTTCCTGGAGGATTTTTTTCCCGCCAAAACGGAGATCGTTCATCCGATCCCTTA